>NW_019417708.1:0-2432 GCF_000390285.2 Anoplophora glabripennis | reverse complement strand
AGTAGATAAGCAAAAGGAGATCCAGCTCAATTTGCATAATTTAGGGGTGAAGAAGATGTTCAGGGCAGATTCCCTCGAAGATGTGTCATTTTCCCGCGAAGAGGGGTTTTAGATTTTGAAGAAGAAGTAAAAAAAGAAGATGTTCCGGGCAGATTCCCGCTAGGAGGGGTCCTTTAAAGAAGATGTAAAAAAAGGTAGGGGTTCGCGGCAGATTTCCGCAAAGAAGGGTTATTTCGAGGCAGATTCCATCGAAGAGGGGTCATTTAGATTTTGAAGAAGATGTATTTGTGGTAAATAGGTTCATCAATAAATTATCTTCGTTATTTGAGCCACCCTATATTTATATAATGCACGGGTACAGCACAGCGCTAGCTCAAGCGAGGGCTACCTTTCACGAGACGGTTAGCGGCCGGAGAACGCGGTACCGGCCGGCAGTGACCTAAAACGATACGCCGGCCGTCTAAAATATATTATGTAATGCCTTTGCAGGTGCCACCATTGATTCTTTTAATTTCCGATGTGTGGTTTAGAAAGGAAATATTTTTTAAACTACTTAAAGTAATGTATAGTAGCAACTAACTTTAATTTAGATTTTTTTTGAAAAGTATCTGCATTCTCTATGCAAACGAAGAAATACTAATGAGCCTATTTGAGTGCAATACGTTTGACTTTCAAAAAAATGTCTTGTGTATATATACAGATAAGTGTTTCTATTGGAATCAAAGTTTTATGAAGTATAACAATTATCTTGAATATGTATGTAAGTAAATAGAATGTTTATATACTTCTTTTATATTTGAATATCAGAATCATATTGTGTTTTACGTTATATTTTATCTTAACTCAATTCAACTGATTCGAAAAGTGGAATATTCAATAGCAATGAAGATTGTCATTTTTTAATACAAAAGTTAGATAGATTGTGATAGTAATTACAGATGTTTAGCTAATTATTTTGGAAGTAATTATAAATTGTTAGATTAGCCAGATTTTCTATTTAATTTCTGTTAGTTTTAAACATAAAACACGCAACAACTTAAACACACTTTATTTTTCGCCATCTTCTTACAAAACCAGTACTACCAACTACTTCCGCTAACATTTCCCGCGAAAATTTGAATTCAAATTTTTAACTCTAACAGTTCGTCCATCCTGACATAAGATCGACCTCGATCTTAAACACACATTACATAATTGCACACATAACAATAAGAAACATAAATTTTCATAAAGGATACATAATGTTATGAACTAAATAACACACTTAACATTTCATAAATACATAAAAGTCCTACTACATAAACTCATAAAGTACAAACATAAACCAACATAAACCATAAAGTTGATATAGAATATTTTTAATTCAACCTATCCCAAGGTTTCATATGATCAGCATCAACAGTGCCGCGGTATGGTATTTGTGTTATCTGAAAATCCGGAACGTCCTCTATCATGTATCTGTCGTTTGGTAACACAGCTACGACAACATAAGGTCCCTTGAATTTTGGAATTAATTTCTTATTTACATTAGGTGTATGGTCAATATTTTTTATAACAACATAATCTCCTACTTGATATCTCTTGGCTTCTTTATGTTTTTGATCATAATTCTGTTTGCTGTACCTCTGCTGCTTTTCTATATTTTCAGCTGCTTTACTTCTTATCTCCTCAAAATTTATGTCTTCTTCTTGCATACAATGTAATACTTCTTTGACCCTATCGCTTACAATTCCCTTCTGCATTATCCCAAAAAGTAACTTGCTATGTACTTGTTTAGTTGTAGAATTTATACTATTATTCAAAGCAAATTCAACTTCAGATAAAACTTTATCCCAGTTATTAGTAGAATCACACAGCTTTGCCAACATTGGGGCTAACGATCGATTAACTGCTTCACATTGTCCGTTTGCTCTCGGAACATTGGTTGCTATTAAGGTAAGTTGTATATCAAAAGTTTCGGTAAATCGTTGAAATTCTACAGATGAAAAACATTTACCCCTATCTGCTATAATTCTTCTTGGCCGGCTATACATAGCAAAATAGTTTGTCAAATACTTTATAGTTTCGTGACTACTAGTAGATTTGCATGCAAATAATTTTACAAATTTGGTAAAGGCGTCAATGACAACCAGTAAATGTCTATGATATTCTCTAGATTTTTCTAAAGGTCCAAGGTGATCAATATGTAGGGTGTCAAATGGGACTTTCCCTTTATCGATATTATGCAAAAATATCTCCTTAGTACCATATTTTGGTGAGTAGACAATACACTTAAGACAATTTTCAATATAGTCTTTTATCCGTTTCTTCATATCTGGAAACCAGTAAGTTTGTTTAATATAATCCATAACCTTCTCGGTACCTAAATGTCCCAATTTTTCATGGCTTGTTTGAATCACGTTTAAAACCATCTCTTCTGGAACATAAAATAA
>NW_019417707.1:214212-318303 GCF_000390285.2 Anoplophora glabripennis | reverse complement strand
TTGTTGTTGTTGTTGTTGTTGTTGTTGTTGTTGTTGTTGTTGTTGTTGTTGTTGTTGTTGTTGTTGTTGTTGTTGTTGTTGTTGTTGTTGTTGTATATTACAGTAGTAGTGGCACTAGTATTATAATAGTAATTACAATTACATACAAAAAAAGTTTAATAGAGGATAAAACTGAACTTACCTTAATTAATAACGTAGGACACATAGATTAGCATCATTTCTGAAAAATAAAAATTTGTAAAAAAATTTGTAGCCAACTTCGAGAACGTAATACTAATAAAAACAAGAGAACAAGTTTCTATAAACAGCTAATTAATACACATACTCGTATTCAATTATTAGCTTTCTGATTTCTTTACAGTTTTAGACAGGCATAATTTATATAATCCGAAATATATAGGGTGTTGACAAACTTACAAATAATTTTTTTAATGATAAAATGTGTTAATAATAAACGTTTTCAATCATCAAAACCGTTTAAACTACAAGATGGTGTTCGAAATGAATAATAATCACAATTGCTAAAACTTGTTGAGAACTTCTGATATAAAAACACTAGCTGTGGCCGCAGATAGCTCCCCGTCCTCTCTTCCCCCGTTGTTTGTAGTAAACAGAAACATTGTTACTTGGTTTAATTGTTTCGTTTTCGTGAAGTCAATTTGTCTGTGCGAATAAATATTTAAAAAATAGGTCATCAATACAGTAACAATAAATTAATAAACGGTGGTAACATACGCAGTCGCTGAAATACTTGTAAACAGAACCAGTCGAGCTATCGATGAAGTCAGCGGTTGCAAAAATGTTTGTTCATATTAGTGTGGTAATACATTAATTGTACTCGATATTTAAATATCATTTACAAATTTGTCATCACCTAGTATAATTGGGTATGTAGAAAACAAATTCATGCAATCGTGAGATAAATAGAAAGAACAATATAACCCAATTTTGACTGAATGCCTATTTACGTCATCGGCTGTAAGGATTTATTTTTCTCCTTAGCCATATAATTTATTTTAAATTATGCCCAACACAGTTCCTTTTTTTAAATTTTGAAAAGAAGCAAAATATTTTCTAAGTTCTGAGATGAGTATAACAAACTATATAGGATGATTCGCAAATGGTGACCAAAAATGAAACCTAGTATTCTTTGGTGAATTTTAATGGGTCTTTCGTATACATTTTTATCTAGGACGCTTCGTAAAAAGATACAGGGTGTTAAACTAAATTAAAATTAAGATAAATATATCACAGCTTCCTAGTTTTTTAAAAACATTATAAAAATCTGTTGTGGGTAATTTATTGTTGATAACAATGTACATGGGATTTAGGAAAAATGTATATGCTTGAAATCAATTTCGTTTTTATCAAGTCTTTCAAATGCATTCCCTCCTTGCTGTCAGCTGATTGCGACGTTGCCACATTAATCCTCAAGTCAGACAGAAATGCAATTATTGGTTTCTGTTTCTAATTAATACAGCTGTACTATGTTCAAAACTTACATTAGTTGTACATCAACAATAAGATAATACTGTGTACTATCTATGGAAAAGTTTTGTTTCACAATTTCTACATTTTTTTCTGCTATGGGCAAAAAAAGAGCCGCACCGTCCATCTTCGCCATATAAACTTTTGTTAAAATGAACAACTTTCAACAACAATATCTCAGTCTAGATTCAAAAAAAATTTCATTAAGTCAATTTTTGCAAGAATAAAAACACAGCAGACTTATCTCGTACCCTTTTATTTCGTATTGTTGAAGCGTTATATTTCCCGTCTTGAATTCTCCCTCCTTAAAAAGATTAATAATTAAAAAAACAGCTCCGAGCAGTCGTGTGTACTTTCCGTATGAATATTCGAGTTCTCGTAACGGTTTCTGAGAAAAATTTTACGTATAAAAACTGTCGACCTAATACGTTCTGATCACGCACTCCCCACAATGTGTTCAAGACAGCATTTCCACCCTTCCAGTAATTTTTCAGAATTTATTTGATAAGATCAGGGGTTACGATTTACCACACAAAAGGAGAACTTCCGACTGTTTAAAGGAACGCTTTTCGAGTTCCCAACGTGAAGTTACACATCAACAAATAATTTTCCTTGGCCGGGTTTAAAGGGGAATGAACCGAATTAGCAAACTTACGTATTCAAAGAAATAACCTTAAAAGTTGGCATAAAAATATGGGCATTGAAAGCGAGACAAGAAAGTTTCGTCCTTTCTTTGTATCGTTGCAATTTTTTAGGTTGTAAAATGCATACAATATATACCAACCAATAGCAACTTTGACACGTCATGTGTCAAGAAAATTATTTACAGTAAGACGTCAATATTGTAATTTCATTGTTTCTCTTTTCAGAATGGACTGAGACAAGCTGTATTGCACGCAAATACCAAAGAGAATTTCCGGGATATATCTTTGTCGCTGTAACTTTTCGAAAACATCATTTAATTAGCTACAAAGTAGAGACGTGAAATTTTCTCAGAAATTCCCTGATTTATTTATCTAAATAGCTAGATTTACAAATAGTTTAAAAGTATTTAGTGAATAGTGCGACGACAAATAACAAACGTGGCGTTTTGTGAATGGCGAGAAGTGAATTGCTTTCAGCAGATGGCCGGGCACAAGCCCGCTCTGTTTCGGTGCCAAGATATATTTTAATTAGTTGCGGTGAATAAAAATATGATGGAACATCCTGTCTCACAGCCGCCGAGGACATTGGCACGCGCTTTGACGGAAAATAGATCCTACTCGTCTTTCCTCTTATTTTTTTTACGTACAAATATCTTATGAAAGGGAACGCAACTGAATTAATTTTGCGAACACCCTGTAATATGCTTCTATGGTATCTACAAGACTAAAAATAGATGAAGAATGGAAAAACAGATATCTGAAACGTGAAATATTGCCAAAATTCTGTTCGTAGGCTTTTCAGAAGTGTGGCGAAAATATTATAAGATGTATATTACTATGGCCGTCCCAATCAATCGATTTCAATTTTTCAAAAACCATTTGAGAGGTTGAACGGCCCTTTCTTATTTTGCGAAAACTATCGAACCGATTTTAATAAAGTTTGGTGTATTGTTTTATTATACTCTAAAGTTTTTTTTCACCAAAATTAGAATGCCCTCGGAGCAATCAAAATATTTTAAAAAATTATCCAAAAAAAAACTTGATTATTTTACCTTTTTCTCATTAATTATTGCTATTTTGCAATATTGGTAATAAATTTAAAAATTTTTAACATACAGTATATTGAGCAAAATTCAATTCTAAAACTTTTTTCCTCTTCAATATTCTTCCAAAATGCATAGGTTTCAATATATAAGTAAAAACTAGGTATTTTTTTAAAATTTTTAAGCAAAAATTAGCTTGCCCCCTCTTATATCCAAGAAGTGAGATATTTCGACATATCCACCCTAATCTTTAATACCACTCGAGAAAAGAAGTTTGCAATTTCGGAAACCTTCCGAAGAAACTACACACATTAGGCAACTGTGGTAACCTATTTGTTTTATTTGCATGATTTTGGGAAATAAAACGCTTTCTATTCTGCCCCGCCCGTGTATGAATATTAAATTTGTAGGACGGGAGGACAAGTGCCAACTGCCTGTGGATGGATGTAAAGGGTCGACCTGATGTGAACCGAGGCTGTATTTCAGGAAAAGATAAAATCGTCAGCTGTTTCCATAATTCTAAATGAACCTTTGTCATTTCCGTGAGATATGAATAAGATAATGCCACTCTGGTGTCACAGTGCGATTCCTAATTAAAAAGGAATTCAAATTTAACGTGAAATCGCTGAAAAATGGGAACGCCTGTCCGCCGAACGAAATTTAAATGTTTCCTTTGACTTCCGCCCTTTCGGTGCTTGTTATGTCAAACCCTTTATAATGCGAAATGTCGGGGAATTAAATCCATTTCGATTTTTAGCTCTCTCAACTAAATGAACAGAAATTTATTTCTATAACAATTCTAACAATGTTTTTTATAAGATTTTAATTAATGAAATTAATTTGGTGTACACTTTTGGTATACACTTTAGTAATATTCAGTAGTCACAACAGAAACTGTATATTTACACAAAAACAGTACAAAACTTCCTTAAAAATTATTTTATTAAAAAACTCATCAGATCATCGCTTTTAAAAAAAGATACATACTTTGGATATGTTCAGGATGATCAAGAACATGTTGTTCTGGAACAATATTTTGTTTGTGTGGGAGCTTTGATGTTCGTCCTTTGGAATAGGACAGTTTTGTACAACTTCAGTTTTCCTCGAATCTGTTTTAACAGTATTTGCTGATATAACATGATCCAAATATTTAACTTCTCTTTGAAAGAACTTGCACTTGTCAGGACTCAATTTTAAATTAGCAACTTTAATCTTCTTTACAACATCCTCGATGTCCAATATCGAGGTATACGAGACAGGTCTTCCGGATAAATCCTTGTGGTACAGTCTCCATGAGCCTCTGGAGCATTGCGAAGGCCAAACGGCATGACATGATGATCGACGAAACTGCCGAAACGCAGTTTCATAGAATTACCAAGATCCATAAGATAATAGAAATCGACAGTGTAACTTTCTGCATGGGAGTAACACAAGCTAACGCTGTATGATACTATTTCACGTGTTTTCGCTACACCTATAATAAGAAAACGAGGAAAGTTCATAACGAGTTCATGTTTTCTCATTATTACGAAACCCATACAAAAATACCCTTCTGTCAGCGCACTCACGCGGCGAAAAACTATACTAATCACCCTAATAGAAGGGTTTATCGCATGCCGGTGATTGTATATCGTAAACACACCTAACAGCCGTGTACGGGGAACAGATTTTTTTTTTATTCAATAAGCTTCTGTTATTAATCCCGGCAAACTGCAGCCCGGTGCCGGTGTAACGGACGCAATCGCGATAATGAATGTATAAATAATGCATAAATGTTCCTAACACTGTTATAGAGGCCCTCTCGTGTACGGTTGGGTGAAACCCAGCAGATTTAACACACTGCCCGTGTACGTAATGGTTCAATAAAAATTTTACGTTCTCTTTTTACCACACGTTCGCGGCATAATTTTCTAAACTGTGCCAAAAAATTAACTCTGACGCCAACAACGGATCTTCGACGTTGTTAAATAAATTTCTGCGAGGCAACGGGCCAGACTGAGCCGGGGGGGAGAGCCATCTGAGGAATCTCCGTTATTTATGAAAATTTCGTGGACTGAGGCTGAAATATAAATGAACTACTTCGCCAGATTACTTTTCCGTTAGTTCCATTGAGATTTTTTCCGTTGGGTCAGTTTCTGGCGACTTATGAGAAGCTGCTATTAACTGATAACTCTTAACATAGCAATAAACGTTCGCAATTAATCAAATCATATACAGGGTGGTTCGTAGTTGTATGTCGCAAAGCATGGAAAGTTACGGAATTTATTTTACTAAAGTTTTGAATAGATCACGGAATCTTTTTAAGATGTATAATATTTTTGAGATAATTACCGACATATGTGAACTAAAAACAGACATTAGTGCACAAACTAATTAGTAGGCTTTGGATATTGGATAACAAATTATTCCAAATGACTGACAAGTGACAGATAAGCTATTTTTATAAAGTTATGAACCTCGGTTTAGAACAAAAACTGACTTGTCATTTATTTAAAATAGTTTGTTATTAAATTTTCAAATCCCACCAATTAATTTGTGCGCCTTGTTTTTTACTGCAGAAATTTAGAAAGTTACAATTATCTCGAAAATAATACTTCCTATTTAAAATTTGCACAAGAAGTTTTATTCATAAATACAAGAACATTATTTCGAAAAGTTGTACAAAATATTTATAAAGACGAGATTTATAATATCGAATGTGCTGAATAAACAGGGACAGGTTGATATAATCTACAGGGTGATTCATAAATGCTGACCAAAAATGAAACCTCGTATTCTTTGGTGAATTTTAAAGGGAGTCTTTTCTATAAAGATTTTATCTAGAACGCTTCGTTAAAAAGATACACGGTGTTAAACTTCAAAAAATATTTTTAATTTTTTTAAATAACTTAAAAACTAGTAAGTGAAATAATTTTAAATTGGGCATATGTATTTATGTAAACATTGTCCAAGTTCCTATATCTTTTTAACGAAGCATCCTAGATAAAAACTTTATAGGAAAGACTCCCCTTTAAATTCACCAAAGAATACGAGGTTTCATTTTTGGTCACCATCTGTGAATCACCCTGTATACAGACTTTTCAGAGGCATTCGACAAATTAAATCAATCTAGATTATTGATGCATTTAGATGAAGCATATGTGCAACCTACTTTTCTTAATCTTGTGATCGTACCTATATAGAGAATAAGTAAGTAGATGTTCATCTGGCGTACCACACGGCTCAATACCCGGACCATTACTAATGAACATCCTTATTAATAATATTACCAACATATTTTTAAAATACAATATTAATTTCTTATTGTATACTGATGATATAAAGCAGCACCTTCAAATTAGCTCCATTGGCGATTGTCATTACTTAAACCAGTGTCATTCGGAATTCAGTGATTCTTGGTTGTGAAGACAATATTCGCTTAAGGAAAGAAAATTAATAAGGTGTGACTATACTATACTAAATTATAGTTAGAGGGAGAGGTATAAACTTTCAAAGTGTAACTAATGTTCGGTTGCGACCGCTGGGCGCAGGGGTGGTGCGATCGGAGTGATTTTGGTATCGTTGTGTAGGTCGGCGTCAAATGCGTCAAATAGAAGCATTCCGGGCATTCCACGATTATGACGGTGGCAATGGGGAGGAAAATGGTGAATGGTCAGTAGTGACTACAATTTGATTTTGGTCACTAAAAAACAACCTGTAAAATATCTACAAAATTACAACCGTTGGACATAACCATTTTTTTTATCAAATGAAGTACGAATTAAGGATGACTGTTATATGCCAACACTCGATTCATGGAAACAAAGAAACCGAAACGTTTTAAAGAGAACCTTATTATGTTTTCTTTATAAACAAAACGTCTAGATCCGAACCCGCTCACACGTCACCTTTGCGTTACAAAGCCTCATGTTTGAGTAACTGGGTTTATTATCGCCAAACAACTTTCGACTGGAACAATTTCAGAAGTTCAATCTAATGCCTTACCTTCACGATATCATTAGTAACTTATTCATAGGGAGATTAAGTACGTAGAACGGTAAACAATGTATATTCTAAATTTAACAACAACAAAGTAAACGAAACTTAAATGGAACTTTCATGGATTCCCTAATAGTTTCCGAGGGAGCTGCCCGAAAATGTGGAGCACAGAGTTTACAAACATGAAATAGTGACGTGGGACTTATACACAACACTTAAGCGCTCTTAGTGCTTCAAACATACATAATCAATATGTGTTCCCAATTTTAACAGGGATAATTTGTGCAAATAAGTACACATCTGGAATAAGATTATCTTAGTAGATTAGTATTGTGTAGATTTTCATCACAAATTGAAAATAAATAAAAAATCGGGGAGGCGGAACAAAAATTATATTATTTACTTCACAAAAAGTTAACCCTCTAAGGTCACACTAGTGCGAATTCGCACTACCGTTTTAATTTTAACAGATGGCATTTCTCAGGTAGCAGCTGCGGAGGGTTCCCTCCACCACGATAATTCTATAGCCCAAATAGTCGAGCCGTACCACAGCTGGTCTCAGTCTGTTGTCAGCCAAACTAGAGGGTCCGATCGGTGCGAATTCGCACTAGTGTGACTTTAGTGTGGGCAAAAGTGTGGCTAAGTGTGAAATTTTTTTTTCACCTCATTTTACATGTCGAATTTCTGTACAGTTTAAATAAGGTTAGTGATATATGAAGTAGAGAATTTTTGTTTTAATAAAATGTAATTAAAAAAAATATATTATTCCCATTCGTACTTTTTTATCATCATTCAAACTTCCATCGTCTCCTACAATTAATGGCAAACACTTGGCGATGCAAACTGACTCTAAAAACGCGCCTAATTCGTATTCTCCTTCGGCCTCCGCTAAATAAGCAAATTTATCTTCGTCGTCACGCAAGAACGCATCCCATTTGATATTTTTCACTCGAAAAATCCTGGCGCTGGCAAAGGACGCCCCTCCCCGACTCCCGCGCCGCCTTTGATAAAAAGGGTTAAAGTAATATTTCGTTACAAAGCCCGTAATCTGTTGAAAATTTCCGTTGCCTTTCGATATCCAGTCGCTCTCGACGCAAATTGAAAATCTAACTGGTTTAGCAGAGTATATAAAAGCTTGAGGTAACATCTTATCTGGAGCACTTGCCCATCTTTCCATCTCATTTCGCTCCTGCCGGGGCCTTTTGACCCTGTTTCAAACAGTTGACCTAACCTGACCTCCGAACATGTAACTCCACTCTGCGGCTTCTGATGGCTCAATCAGTTTAATTTTTTCCCGATCGAACTCGGTAACGCTTACAGCGGATTCCACGTTCCATTTTACCATATCGAACGGAATGTTGCGACTTAAATGCTATACGAGTTTAGTAAAACTGTAAATTTCATTTTTGTGAGTCGAATTGATTCTAAGTTATATATTAATTATAAAAATGAGTTTTGCTACTGAAAACAATTTAGAAAATTGTTCTGATGACATTTTAAATGCCGCTCCAGAAGCATCTTCGAGCTTACTTCCTTTAAAATACAAGGAAAAATACGAGAAGGTATACGAAATATTTTGTAACTGGAGGATGAAAATAAATGCATTAAAAACTGATGAAAGTGTCATGAATGTCATTCGTTATTTTAGGTAAAATCTCTTAAGGTATCCAATTTATGGTGATGCTACATACTGCACGTTGAAAAGCACTATACAAATAAACGAAATTATGGATATATCACAATATAAAACCATGTTTCAGACAGACATATCCAAAAAAGTTTCCAACATCTCCACCTTATTTCTTAAACACTGAATATTTTTATGACCTACTTTAAAATGAAACATATTTACCAATGACGGTAATTATTGCTATTGTACATGTTTAAATTTTTGTCTTTCTATGTCAATTTTTTTTTGAAAAACTACACATTTCTTGTGATCAAACATAGAATGGTGTATATTAAAATCTAGCTTTAGATTCTTATTCGCTTCCACAGAGTTTGCACAAATTATAACTTCACTTTTGCAGTCATCTTTTGAGTGTTCACTGCTTCCGCATCTAACACAACTCATCTCGCTTTTGCCTTATGGTTATATCCACCATACTTAAAACACCTGAAGATTCTTACGCAATCAAAAACTCTGCAAGCAGTTGTCCAGCCAATACGTAAATATCCTTCAGCTAATATTTTGAATTAAAAATTGGATCGCACCGCAAAATTAGCTTGATAACGTTTTGAAAACCATCACTTTTAATTCCATATCCAGATGTTTTAGAAAACAGTTTTGTTTTGAAATAATAAAAGAGGCTCCAGACGACCACTGGTTGAATCTTTAGAGCTCATATTTTAGGGAATGCAATGCCTATTATCATACATTATCCGTACCAAATTTTATTGAGATCGATTCCTGAGATATAAACTTCAACACCTAAAACGAGGCCCTTCCAGACCTATGTTTATAAGGCAAACACCTATTACTTTAAAGAGATCTATCTGCCCTCGAAGTTTCCTGCAGAAAATTCGGACCACCCTGTATAGTAAAGTGACATTTCATGTGGTAAAGTGCCACTTTAGTAAACGATATTGAATTTAGTAAAATAGCAAATTATCAGTGAAAATTCGAAAAATACTATCATACAGGCTGTTAAAAAAAGAGTGTAAAATATTTCAGGAAGTAATAGTATGAACCAAAATAAGCAGAAAAGTCTTAATAAACATGGGTCCGCAAAGTAACGGTTGCGGAGATATGGACCACTATTCGTTTTTCAAACATTTTATTTTATTAGGAATAAACCGACAAAGGAAGCTTTTAACAAACAAAAAACAAAGTTACAGAAGATGTTCAAAGTGCCCTCCGTCCATTTCCAAGCAGGCACGACATCTTCCTCTCAACGATATTCGAACTCTTTCGAAAACACCCTCCTTGGTTTGGATTTCTTGACACTTTTGATTAATCCGTAGCTGCAGCTCTTCCAGGCTATTTACAGGAGTACCATACACTAATGTCTTCAAATATCCCCAAACAAAGAAATCTAGAGGATTCAGATCAGGCGATCTTGGAGGCCATAAAACAGGTTCGGCCCTTCCTACCCATCTATGTGGAAAAGTTTGGTTTAAATGCTCTCTAACGGCCATGGAAAAATGAGCTGGAGCACCATCATGCTGGAACCACATTTGTTGCCTCTGATTCAAAGGAATGTCTTCCAAAAACTCATACAGTGTGTTCTGCAGAAAGTTGAGGTAAGCAGCGCCTGTTAATCGATTTGGTAAAACAACAGGACCTAGAAACCTGTCACCTACAATACCCATCCAAATGTTTAATGAAAAACGTGAAAATAAAATAAAATGTTTGAAAAACGAATAGTGGTCCATATCTCCGCAACCGTTACTTTGCGGACCCATGTTTATTGAGATCTTTCTCCTTATTTTGGTTCATACTATTACCTCCTTAAATATTTTACACTCTTTTTTTAACACCCTGTATAGTAGTCAGCTAATAGAATAAGAGTCACTCTCCAAGTGTATGTTCTAGAGTCTCCTATTTGCTTTGTAGTTTATTTCAATGACTCTGTTAACAAGTACAGACGTATTTGATAGGACTGTGATGCAAAAGTGTAACAATGGCAGCATTTACTCCTCAAGAATATTGTGTTATAATAAACATATATTTGATAGACTGTCTAAATATTTCACAATACAGTATTATTAGCTTATGGAGGAATTGTAATGCAACCTTCTTCGAAGACAGCATTGTTAAATGTCGTTGGCACCGACATCAAAAGTTTATAAAATACCTTTCATCCATCTAACATACTCCAATTAATAAACTCTTTTCAAAAGTTGTATAAGAACTGATACGTCCGAACTGGATTGGTCCCATCTCAAAACCGCGACCGTTTCACTTTTAGGCCCTCCCAAATAGGATTTTAAATCGTAACTAGTTTTTCTGGTCAGCCCCCGATTGTGTAGAAAATAAGACGGCTCCTCCGCCGCCCAAATTAGATTTAAAAAGTTATTTTTGCGCCGCGCGTAAATACGTTATAGTCGGTTGTCAAAGAAGATAAATATTTGATCACAAGGATGCCGGCCGTCTCGCCCTCTGACGTTAAAGTTTGAACACTTCATTTGCCCTCACTGGGCGCCATAAAGGTATACTGCCGGCTTGCAAACGCACACACAGGTCGATACCGCTCCGAATGTACAAAATTTACATGTTACATATATATATCGAACGCCGGAGAGTACATCAAGGCAAAAATAGCTACATCAGGAGTCCGTGGAATATAAATTCAATTCCTTTACAAGTTTTTAAACTGGAACACAAGTTTCCCATTGAACGCGAAATAAAATTTTAAAACTTCTGATATCGGAGGAGCAATTTGGGAATTTTCGGGACGGAATAATTTTCTTTTAATGTTAGGGGAACTACTCGATGGGAATACGTATGTTTAATCCCTTGAAGGATGCCCGAAAAATTTAGAACATATCTTCAATTTAAAAAACGATATGTGAAACGTCTTAGTTGATATACAGGGCGTTAATGAACTTATGTAAAAAATTTAAAGGGGTGAAAAAGGAGTAAAAACTGAGTTAACTGATGTCACAAGCTTGTATCGGAAGTTTAAGGTCATAGAGAAAAAAAACTAGTTAAAAATGTGTTTAAAACTGTTTTGGAACTGCTGAAATACATGTATTTTATCCCAGCGAGTACTTACAAAAATTCTGTAACACTTTTTACGAGTTTGTAAGTTTCTTATGAAGCCTGACTATATTCGAAAGTAATTTGTAATACATTGTTGTAGTGATTGCTGTGCTGTTTTTCGAGAGTACATTTAATAGCCGTATTTCCAAGTTTTCCTTTGAACGTCGAGGTTTTTGCCAATGGTTGGTTCAGGAACATGCAAGAAATTCTCAATTTACAGTACTTTCCCCGATCGCTGGCGCTGGATAGGCCGCGGCAGCCTAGTTAGAGAGCCCCCTTGGTCCCCAGACCTTACCCCTTTAGACTTCTTTTTGTGGGGATATGTGAAAAGTGTTGCGTAATCCACGGAGTTTGGTGTGTTTCTCACGACTCGCCCTGTATATTTCAATATTGATCAATGTGTCGGCATTGTCTATGAAGACCTGTCTGATTAAAAATAAATCTTCAATTTCCTAAAAACAATGTAAACTCCTACTACCATCCTATTGACCAGGACTTCAACGATTCTGGCAATATAAAAACGTTAACAAACTAATACATGCGACGCTAATTGCCGCCGATCCCGGTTAACATTCTTCGTCCGCACGGAAAACGACTACTTAACATTCCCTTTAAACGCCCTATGCGAACGTAGCGACATCTAGGGCAGATTATCTCGAGTACGGTGTACATCCTCCTCGTGCGGCTCGCGTTGCAATTACTGTCACACATGTCAGTCGTCGCCACTTTAATTCAGTCGTTGTTTTCAGCTTCAATTTGCTGCATGCTACACATTCACCTCATACGAGGTTGTTTCGACGGTGGACTGCGCTGTCTTCCATTAGAATTCTCCACAGGCTCGCCTATGGCTCAAATAATTAAATTGTGATGTCAGTTAAATGTGTTTAGTTTTAAAAAGTGCTTCACCTAAATTGGGATGGGTCTAAGATGGATTAAAATTTGGTTTCATGCTCATGTGGTCAACAATGTAAGGATTGTGTGGTACTCCTGTTCAGCAAAACTTGATAAATAATGTTTTATTTCAGCAGTATAAAGAGTAACGGAAGTAAGGTATAAAAAACTCATTGATAATGTTGGGACATGTTACTTTTTCAGATATGTCACTGGGAGAGCATCGACATGAAGAGTAGACATGGTAAAGGGTTCAAGTTTATATTTTTAGATTAAAGTTAATGATATGATAAAGAAGGAACGACTCGAAAGTTTATGGCCTAGAAACAAAGAAAGTTATTGGGACAACATCATCATCAAGAGAGAATACTTTTAAGGATCATAAGTAGCAGTTGAGTTTGTATTTTTAGGTAAAGATCCAAGTTCAAAAGCCTAGAGAAAAACTACGAAAACTTCCAGATAATAATTTCCTTAGAAAATTATAGAAAGGTAAAATGTAATGTAAAAGTTTTTTTTTAGATTTTGATTTAGTTTTTCAGATACGTTTCCTTAGTTATTGCAGGATCACCATCAACAAAAGGTACTCTAAAGGAGTTGCAAAACAAAATGGATCTATGCCTCAAGCCAAGCCACCAAAAATTAACTAAAATCTTTGGATATGGTCAATAAAACCACAACCTTTGGTAATCAATTTCGTTATCCACTAAAATCCTTCAAAATTTCAATGAGATATGTTTGTATTTCTTTCGTCGTAAGGTTTCAAGATGTCCCTAAAGCTAATTCGCATTCTCTAATGCTTCGTAACACACTTGAACGACCTCTTCTGTTCTCGTTATTGTCCAGACCATCCTACTTGTTGTATTTCAGCAAAGAGCAACTCTCCTTTTTTGCTTCACTTTGAATTGTGCACCGATTAAGTCCAAAAGTACCCACACACAACTTTTCCCTTTTGAAGTTAGTTTTCGGTAGTCCATATCGACCGTTTTAAGTCGGCTTGCAGTTTAGAGAACCTCCAGATAGTTCCGACAGAGGACGCGTCTACCCGTTCTTTACGGATGATTCTATTGAGCTTATTTTGCCATAATTGTTGGAGCCCGCCACACGGCATATCGGCGCGGACCGAAAAGCTATGCATAGCAATGAAGTTTGTTACGGATTATGTGGAATCAACGCGGGGCAACAGTCCAATTTATTTATACCGGATTTCCGGCGTCCGGCACGGACAAAACTCTGTGATGTTGAATGCATTAGTTTATGGGTATTGCCTTGCGTGTTGCACATGCACCGTTGCGACGAATTACTGCGCTTTCGGGGATATATTGAAATATGAACGGCGATTCCGGATTTATGGGGTTTAAAAATATCACTTGAGCCGGCAACAAAATCGGGACGGGCTGTCGTATAAATCCGGAAGGTCACAAAAAAGTGACAGATCCTCGTGAAATCCCAGAAATTCCGCGGAAAGCGAGACAAAGTTACATTACGATCGTATTTCAACTCATTCTACCGATTTACATTTTAAGAATTATAGGGGCACAGAAAAAAAAATGTGGACAGACTGTTACACTTTGAAGCAAAATAGACACCAAATAAACTAATTTGGAAATTTTGTATCCTTTTAACAAAGTTAGCTCATGTTCAAGGTTATTTGAAGGTCAACTCTTGTTTTCTGATAGTAATACAATTTTTGTACCCGGATTCTGAAACAGCGAGATTTTAGGTTCGGATACGCGGCTGTTTTATTTTTTAAGGTCATGTTTGTAAGGTTATTTGAAGGTCAACTTTTGTTTTTTATGGTAATACAATTTCTAACACTGGATTCTGAAAGAGCGAGAAATTTTATATTCGGACAAGTGATTGAGTTGTATTTTTTAAGTCATTTTCAAGGTCAGTTGATGGACAAATCTCCCTCTCAAGCTTCTCAGGCTGACCTCTCGCCAGGATAGCGGGATATCGGGTAAATCCATATATATTAAAAGCTGTAGGTTACTCTCGTTCCCACTCTCGGACGCAAAGGCCCGAGGGAAAGGTCAAGTCCGCGCAGCGGACTTGCTTACCTTTCGAGTAACCTGTATAAAAGTTGTATGGGTCATTGGAGTCATCGTGGTGACCTTGAATTTGTTATTCCATGTTAAAAAGTATATGGAATGTAAGAAAATATCAGTATAAAAGAATTCTCAAAACTGACGAGTAAAGAGGAAATTTAAGTTTGGAGTAGAATATCCTCGAAAGAGTTACAGTATTTAAGCACAATTGTAATAAACAATTATTATTGTTTACTGCAATAATTTACCCAGTTGAAGGATAAGCGCCCGGGCAAACGCGGCACAAACACAGCCGCACTGGGCCACTTGGCTATAAATTCAGTTGTCAACAAATGGCCTAGCAGTGCAGTGCAGCAATGTGGAATTTGGCGTGATTCAGGTAATTTTAATTTATTTTAGGCACCTTCTATTAATCATTCATATTACAATCGTGAAAGAGAGAAATAATAGGTATATTTTGTTTACTAATATTATTACAACATGTTCTAAGGTATTCTGTGGATCTTTGGATTCTGTATTCCTCACATTTACCCGATCTGAATTCATGTGAGATATTTCAATTTAAACCTAAAAGTTCTCTCTTTCCCTTTTAGTATAAATACATATAAAGAAAAATGGAAAGGTGTTTACTTCTTTGCTATATATGACTATGTCGTTTCGCATTTCCCTGATTACACTGTATTTCCATTCTAATTACACCTAACACAATGCACACCTAAAGCGCACCTGCTCTAAATGAAATTTAAGTAAGCTAGGAACAAAGTGTTTACATGAATCCCTCTATCCTCTTTTGACCCCACAATTTAAAAGTTCCTTTGTTCCTGGTGGAGCGCTCGCCCATCTTTTCCATTTTTTCGTTTATTTAAAAATATGTGTCAATGTTGGAGCGCGGCGTACGGAACGGCTTTGTTTGTTTCAAAAAAGGAGTGGTCTTTGTATCCTTTGGCTGCTTCCGCAATAAAAACCACGTATTGTGACTCGGAAATGGCGCAATCACAATTGGCCGCGCGGAGGGTTCCAAAAGGACACCCCGTTCTTTCATAGCAGCGTTCCTCGCCCTGGCTTGAAGCGAGTAGGTGCCCAAACGGCTTTAATACAATATTAATCAGTACAGAGCAATTGATCAGTACAAAATTGTCTCTCCATTACCTTAATCCTGCAATTGTTGAAGATAACTGGCATGTTCATCGTCAGGAACGATGAACTGGAGGGTGATACCAATTTCGATCATACTTGCCTGCCTTTGCTACTAATAGATGCTAAAAAATAAGAAATTCTGATATCAGCTCCAGTTTATTGACTTAAATATTTAACTTGATTCTTCTGAGGATAAAGATAGACCAGCTGCTCATTTTTATCTTATTCTTTGTACACAGTTCAAAAGTCTGTTAGGCAATATTTCCCTTAATTCCCTCTTATCCACAAAAAGTTTACCAAAGAGGTTGAATATCAGGCCTTAGCATTATTCCAGGATATACTCGCAATGCAGACTTTTCTTCCTAGTTGCAACATGTTGTAAAAATGCTCCTTTAATCTTCTTAAGAGTGCGATCACTTTTATCGTCTCATTTATTTTCTTCTCTAAGAGAAATTCCAATTCTTCGAAGGTTATTTATAGACAACGCCTTCTTTGTTTCACTATGCTCGAGGAGTTGTCCTTCTATTGAGACTAAGCTATCCTTTTCTGGTCCTGTTGTTGACGTAAAGCCGCCATTTTTCGTCATCAGTGACAATCTGGGGCAAAGACTATCGATGTTGTTGATGAACTAAAACATGTCGACTACTTTTAGTGCTCATATCAGCTAATTCGGAAGTTGATTGAAATAATACTATAGTAGAACATTAAACAGAATTTAACATATGTCTATGAATTGATTTCCAATACACTCTTGCATCATCTTGGAATGATGAGGTAACAACGTAATTATTGGAAGTTTAAATATAACTCAAACCTCCCGGGATACAAAAATAATCTGTAGAATAGTCAGTTTGATCTCTTAATTGGAATCGTCTTGATCTCCAACAGAATCCCTTCAAAAATTCGTTGGGAAGGGTATTCTACATTGACTTTAATTTTCTTGGTTTCACTCGACAGTATTTAATAAACGTAAAAGATGCATCGGTATGGTCCCTGCCTCAGAATATAAAACAAACGCGCAAAAAATGGACATCCGACCGGGAGATCCAAAGGAGGGCGCTAGTCTGTTTCCTGGGGCACCCGCTGGGTCTTAGTCAGATACAGATCTGATCGTATCAAAAAGACATTACCGCCTTTGCTCCTTAATTGATTTTTTACTTTAGGGGCAGCCCCGGGGACGGCGTAAAGACGGACGGCTATATACTAATCACTTTTAAGGGATACACAGTTTACAATAAAAGAATAAAGGAGAGCGGTCGGTTAATGGATGTCAAAGCTAATTGTGATTGTACAGCATTCACTGCGGAGACAATAAAATGGGAACAATCATTTAATCTTCGATGTAAAATATCCCGCCGGCTTTTGTGCGAAAAACGGTGTTCCCGTTTTGGCCCTTTGTGTACTCCGGCTCGTTGTTTTTCTGTTGACTCTGCGGTTTGATTAAAATATATTTTTTTTTTCGATAAAAAATACCATCGGAAATATCAGAACAAAAAAAATTAAAAGACAAGAGTAAATAGGACGGGTAGGTGTAATATACAGAGTACGGGGAAGTTTATAGTGAACAGAAATTGAAATGCAGTTTCTTAAGTAAACCGTTTTGAACTTCTATCCTTCTATGTGATAGAATTTCAAAAACTTTTTAAGTGTATAAATCCTTGTTTTTAACAAATTTATGCAAAATTATATTTGTATTTTTGTTGTACAAATAACAGTAGTATATTATTATTTTATGAACAAATAAATAGAAATATTTAATTTAATACATTTTATTAATTATTATTAGTTAATACATCAACTCCTGTATTAGCCAGTAACGTAGCCGATGTTCTTCGGAATGAATGGCCTGTATATGTTCCAGGATGTTCTAGTTTCACAAACTGTGCAATCTTATTAGGAATCATAGAAAGGGACTGGTTAGTTGTAACATCTACCGGTCTCGGACTCTATCGCCAGCCGTCGCTCCGCTCAGGCGCAAAATTGTCCTCGTCTGGTAAATAATACTTACCTCCTTTATGGTGTAAATAACTATTACCTTTAGGCAACCCCTAACTAAGATCGCCACACATAACGCAACATATACAGCCCTTCTGGACGATTACGTTCTTACATCAATATTTTCCCGCCCATTATGTGCCGCTATCGGCCACCTATGACCGCCCCAATTACACGGAAATGTGGCGCGATATTAAATTACGGACTACGAAGAAAGGCAATGTTTCACCCTTCATGTGGGGGTGAAATTAATTTCGAATATTATTACGCGATATTTTTTCAGTGGGCCTGTTGTGACAGCTCACGGCGTATTTATTGTCAGCTGGCCGTGGCAGATTTGAATTAATTGCACCGCATCGGACGCGAAGCAACAATGAAGTGTTTTTTTACTGCCAAAAATCCTGGAGGACCGCAATTTTTTACGCTTTCAATGGGTGTTACAGGTCACGGATCGGCGGTTTACCGATCATTATTTAGCGTACAAAATTGTTGCACCGCGTAGTGATCAACAACTTGTTTTTATTGGCCAATAACAGTGATGAAGTACCGAGGTCGAATAGACATAACCTCAAAATTGTAGGTACGCCTATTTTACATACAGGGTATCCCGATACGGATACCATAGACGTTTATTATTAACTTCACGAAAACCGTTAGAAATCACAAAAAAATACAAGTGTTAAAAATTACCATGGGCGCAGCTGGAGGGGAGCAGGGGTGTGCACGGCCCACCCCAGAAAAGAAATATAATATTATCGTCTATTATATCGGCATATCGGTAAGTCGCTGACTGAGTGACCTTTTTTTAGAGCTTCATATGAACTAGATTTTGTGGAATTAATACTTTTTACATTTGATCCTATATAATATTGCTATTCCAATTATTAGTTTTTAAAATTAGCGTTATTTAGAAAATTGCTCCCTATTTTTGAAAAAAAAAACTTATAGAACTATAGAAACGGTTATGTTTAGACCATATAAGAAATTATAAAAAAACACGCGTTTCAGTTTAAACACGAAGCTTTGAAAGTGGAGACTGTCAAAGTTGACGGCCTATTGTTAAACAAATTAGGTTGGTAGCCGCAAAAAAATACTGTCATAACTGGCAATCCGAGTACTTTCCCAGATAAAAATATTTTATTTGTGGAAGTATGTTAAGTGCATAAGAAATATTGTCAAAAGCCAGTGAGTCACTTGATTTTTCGGCGAGCCGTGGCGCGGTGGAAGGGTGGGGGAAACGAACGACAGCGAGTCCGAAGAAAATGACTAATATTCATAATCCTGCCGTTAAAAAAGCGAAATTCGCTTGAAAATAATATATTTGACAGTCTGTAACTCCGTTGTTGAACGAATCTTGACGATTTTTTTTTAACTTAAAGCTCTTCATAAGCTTTCCGAATATGTAATAATATGTAACTATATCAGGCTATAAGGCTAAAAAATAAATAAAATGTTGAGGTTGCAAATTTGAAATTTTAAAAAAAAATTATAGATTTCAATGTATTATTATGAAATCTACCATGAAAAAAATCAGTGCGATTGTGGAAGATCCTCGGGATCGTCCAGACTAATAATTAGTTAATTTGTTTATAAGGCCATAACTTGTAAACTATTCAACTTACCGATTCCAGATTTCGTGTGTTATTAGACAGTGGTAAGGAATGAAAAGATGCGATGATGCCAAAACGTTCTGGTAATAATAACGCAGTTTATAAATTTTAATTCAAAAGACCATAAATAAACCATCTCCCTTGATATCTCAAAACTGCATAAGTTTGGATCGAAAATTAGCCGGAACATCAAACGTACGAGCGCAAAATTCCGAACTACTTTCCCCATTAACCCCCTCCCCCGCCGTAGTCGTTATAATTTACCGGATCAAATTCGGTTCAGCCTAGAGCATCGGATCGATACTGTCATACGGGGGATATTCCACTTAAAATCCTTATCTGCGATATAACACTTGAACTCCGAATTAACGAAACTGCGTTGTAACGAAGGAAAACGCCTGATAATCATTTTCTGTAATCGAACGTTACTGGTTGGAACCAAGTCCTGGAAAGTTCGACTCCGGTCAAATTATCTGGCAGTTAGATTATCTCGCATCCGTGTATGATTAGCAATTCTAGCTGAACGCGGGCAATGCGGCAGAACACTTTTCTCGAAAGTGTAGCGAATTGTGTAACGCGCTACTGCATCCAGAAGCCATTGAAACGTATAATAAGAACAATCGATTTCAGCAAAATTTCCCTCATCTTTACATTTGTTGATTTGGAGCAGCTTTTATTTCCTTTGAAGCGCACACATTTCAAGAGCGCGCAGTGACATTTCCGCTTGGATCTTCATGTTTTCTGGGTCGCTGATTACGAGCCTAAGGTCAAAAATACAATATGACAGTTGACAGCTGGCAAAACGGTGCCATAGTTATGGAGCGACTCGAGATCTTGGATAATGTTGTTCGTACAAGGGTTTTTGACACCGATTCCGAGTCTGATGTCAGAAATACCTCTTGACAGTCGACAGCTGTCATATCGATACTGTCAAAACACAAAACGAATCGATATTGTTAAAATAATAATACCCAAGGTGTTTTTGAAGTCGCTGATCTCGAATTTGACATTAGAAATGCCTTTACAAATGCAGTAAATCTCATTACGCATCGGTGAAATTCAAAAAGATATATTTTATGTACACAACACTCAACGCCGAGAATGACTCTTAGTATCCATAATAATATATACACTGTTACAATACAATACACTACACTACACTACCTACACTACACACACCTACACTACACCTACTTACACTACACTACACTACCTACACTACAAACACCTGCACTACACCAACACACACTACACCTACCTACACTACACTAAAATACACTGTTACAATACAATATTTTTACATTTACAATAAAATTTCGTATCAGTAAGCATAGTACATCTAAATTTGCAATATCACTTGTAAATAATACAAAAAGTGGCCCCCAACACAGAGCCATGAGGCACATTTGACACAGTTAAATTATTTATATTGTTGTGTCAGGATAAATACAAACCACTAGCTACCACTTTTTCTATGTACATAATAATTTCTCTGTTGTTCCTTTAGTAAAATCCACCCCCTCTATCCCCCTAATGCCGCTGCCTATATAGCAGTCGACAATCGATACGCCACAATCGTCTCCGTGGAACCAGGTCTACTTAAACGAAATGATGATAGCTGATTTAGCTGATGGAAAATATGTGCCATTTGAGACGTTGAGGGGTATTAAGTTGGAGTTGGAGTTTGTCCCAGAGAGGAAGTGCTTATAAACTTCCCCGATACGAGAAAAGAGAGATCGTCGATAAGCCGAGACCATGGCACTGCAGGCATATTCAACTCAAAATTGTACTGGAACTCTCTAGTTTTAAGATCCCACTTCAAATCTAATGCACTTTCTATTAGCACGCGAAACCGTGCCTCACGTACGCCTCATTTCGTCTCCCTGTTTAATAATAACTAGGCGAGTGGATTTTAAAGGGACGGGAGGCGCCACCTTTTCAGGTTCACTTAAATAAATGCATCAATTATGTAACTGTATAGAAATCCAATCCGAATTTGAATACCACATGAATTTGCATTATTTCAATTGAAATTCGTCAAAAGTTCAATTAGGATTCAGTTAGAATTCACTTTGACTTTAAATAGAATTTAAGAAAATTCCAAATTTTTATCAGATTTAGTTATATTTGTTCCCCAATTGGAAGGCAACCAGAATCCATTAGAAAAGCAGCAATTTATGCAAAGCAGATTTATAGAAGCAAAATTGGAATTGAATTCTAACCAAATGAAATAGAAATTAAGTAAAAATTCAATTTTAATTCAGTTGATAATAATTATAATTCTAACAATTTGAAATTTAATTAAATCAACACGCAGTTTAATTGAATTTCAACTAAAATATAATTGGAATTCATTCCATTTGGAAATTATTTGCCAATCAATTTTTATTCGACTCCAGTTTTACTTATTCCTCAATTGAAATGCAACAAGAATCTAGTCGGAATTTTTTCAGCGGGAATTTTCAACGTTGAAATTTAACTGAATTTCAACTGAAATATAATTTGAATTTAATCCAAGTGAAAATTCCTTTTGAGTAAACTCTTATTAAACTTCAAATTAGAATCAGAAATCCATTCAATAATGCAACAAACATGCAATGGGAATTTATAAATGTAAATTTGGAATCAAATGGAAATTAAGCATAAAATTCATTTGAAACCAATTTTATCATAGTCAAAAAATACAATTCCAACTGAATTCGGAATTTAGTAAGAATCTATTTGGAATTTAATTGAATTGTAGCTGTAACACAATTGGAAGCAATTGAATTTACAGAAATTTACAATGTAAATAAAGCAGGAACTTCAATTTTTTTAGCATCTGAAATTTTTTTTGCTCAATTTTCTATTCTAATTATGTGTATTTGTACTCCAATTGAAATACGACCAGAATTCATGCGGAATTCAGCAGAATCCAATGAAATGTACAGAAATAGAAAAACCCTTTTAAAATTCAATTGTAAATCAATTGGAAATCAAATTCCAATTGAATTTTTACTGTGTTTAGGTTAGATTTGCATTCCAATTGGAACTGAAGCAAAATCCATCCCGAACCGAATTGAAATGGAATATTGATTGGAATATTATAACTCCTCAGCTTCTAGTTAATTCTATCCAGTAATTTCTTTTTGTTTTGCTGTTATCATACCGTTTATAGTAATAAAAACACAGTGTCATTAAACCAGACAACTTTATAGTACGAAAGTTAAATACGACCCACTATTTCGTTCTAAAACCTCATTAACCCGTCTATGAAATATATCCTTCCTCCTCCGCGATACCTGAAAATAAACAGGACGATATATTTTTAGGTTCCCGGAATATAAATTACTAATAAAAGCCTCTGGCTCATTTGCATGTATCGAAGGAATCATGCAACTCGCTAGCAGGTATGTCAGCTGTGCGGATTGCGTGGTTAGAAATTTGTAAATATAAAAAGTATAAACGTCCTTTGTAATTCGGTTATTCTGTTTTTATTCATGTAATGTTCGAGTATGATTAATGTGATGTCCAATTAGTACACATTGAGCTACGTTTCCGGAGTAGTCATAAAATATACAGTACAAAACAGAAGGAAACACACTACTGTTAAAAAAAATTGCATCAGCGCCATTAAAACGTTTTGAAGAGGACACGAACACTTAATCGAGAAATATATCTAAATTGATATCTAGTTTCATTGCCCTGGTCGCTAATTACTGTCGATGGCACACTTCCAACAACGCGGCAATTCATCATCAATTCACCCGGAAACGGGTCTCATTCTTTCTGAAGGGCAATTACAAAATCATCAATATTGTTAGGGGCTCGAGCCGTAAGTATCTAAGACTGATAAACGTCGCCCTCGCTTGACTATTCATTTAATGTCCGCTCGGCAAATTGGTAATAAAATATGTATATGCGATTACATTATATCCTACAATAATTGTTTATTTACCGTTCATGATTCAGTACGATTTCAAATAAACTAGATGGTTATTTGAATATGGCAGAAGTACGATTGACAGATGACAGAGAAATGATCATGAGTGCAAAAAGGAAGGTAATCAAATAAATATAGAAGTACGAGACCGATATGGAAGAGTGGTCCATTTTCCTAAGATCAAAAAAAAAAAGGGTTATTAGTTCAGGGCAATTTTTAACAATCTTTCGAATTAAACTTCGGCATGTGAAACAAAACATCCAACCTAATTAGGCTTTAGAACAAAGGGACTGGTACGAGAAAGGATATCCGATAAAACATCTGCATCCACCGGCCACTACGCGGGCGGAAAATAACGAGTTTAAAAAAGAATCAATTTCGTTTTATTACACGACATAAAAATGAAACACGGCCATAAAAGAACATTATGTCTTTATATGAAAAATTAAGTTATATTCAGAGTAAGGTATAACTTTATATACTATCTTTTTACCAATAGCTTCGGTAAAATGTAACCCATTTTATGCGATATCTAGGAAATTGCACAGGGCAGGCCATTCGGTGGATGATTTGTGGCGTATACTCCTACATCTGACACCTGAAGAAAATTTACGTCTATATCTTACAAGGATGTTGTATATGGCCTCTGGGTTTTACGTCGAATTGTAATAAAACTTTTAGGGAACTTTTACAATACCTAATAAATAAAACTGTTTTGTGCCGTTTCGCGTAGGTAACTGCACACATTTTTACAAACACTACAAAATGTTCACTTAGTAAGTCAAATGCTTTCCGATGGAACGGTTTCTGTCTTTTCAAAGAACGATGATAGCCTAGAGCTTGGTGAAACAATTTTATCACTTTAACAATCTATTAGGAATAATAATTTTATAATCAAATGTTATTAGATTTTTTTTTAATAAAAATACATAATTTTGCATTTTGATACAATCGATGTCACTGACAATTCTATTGATAAAGAAGGTCCAGCACAAAACCTTGCGGAATACCTGAATTGTGACATCACAAATCAGACTTACCCCCGATAATATAAAAATTTAAAACGGTTGGAAAGGTAAGACTGAAATAGATCCAAGGAACCATCACAAGGACCATTTATAAATACTTATATATTAAATATAAAGTTTTTCTCAAATAACTCGAAAAATAGACATTCTAAGAAAAAAAATCATCAAGAAAATGAAACTTATAGAAAAAGAAAAAGATTGAGTTTTTTTTTCATTTATCTAAGTGCAATAGGTGCTGAGATACGGCTAGTTGAAGACAATTTCATGTCCGCCAAAAACTAAATTGGAAACAATCAACGTAAAATAACAAAAAAATTATATT
Organism: Anoplophora glabripennis; assembly: GCF_000390285.2. Lineage (NCBI taxonomy): Eukaryota > Metazoa > Arthropoda > Insecta > Coleoptera > Cerambycidae > Anoplophora > Anoplophora glabripennis. Next base: position 293,495 of record NW_019417707.1, on the reverse strand, counting down.
TTTCCAGAAAAATGCACATAATATATTATAAAATACTTTAAAAAATCTTTAAAATGAACTTGAAAGACTTTAGCATAAAAATTAACAGTTATGATCAAAATAAAACAGTTAATTCGTTTTTCGGAAAAAAAATCAGTACCTACAAAACCTGATGAATTTTTCACGAGATTTAAGATTAAAGATAATCCTTCTACAATTTACATTTTTTATGGCTAACAATATATTATACAAGTTTAAGCGATTTAGAATGCATATTTTTTAAATTATTACGTTTTGATTAAAAAAAAATAAAAAAAAAATAACAATTTTGAAAATACGAAGAGATACAAAAAATATTCAAGGGTACAAAAGTAAGTTATTTTTTTCCCAGAATACTTTGTTTTTTCTTTATTTGTGTAGGATAAAAATTAACAGAGATGTCGCTGCTAGAAGTTTATAGTTGAGGGCGAAGGTCATGTTTTTCAAACCATTTTACCTCAAAAATCTCGAAAATAACGCGTTAAAAAATATTCTTAATTATTAAAATTCAGGTAATCTAAATACTTTTAGATTACCTGAATTTGAATTATTCGATAATTTATTGCAATTATTATGTGAGTTATTTAAGAGATTAATTTATTACATAGCTATGGGTTTAAATTTGAGTTATTCTGAGGTTAATTCAGGTGTTCCTCAGGGATCCAATCTTAGACTTCTTTTATTCTTGATATTTATTAATGACCTCACAAAAATATTAAATGTAACTCATTGCTGATGACTTAAATACTTATTGGACTAAATATAGCACTTGATTAGACCCGACGTTTCAAGAGGTACCAATTTCTTCTTCAGAAGAAACAATTAAATTCTCTGGTCAGTATTTATAATTATTGCGTGAACTGGTTCATCGCTTTCGGGTGTTTGGTTTGAAGTCACAGGTTTGTAACGTTCTAGATCTAGTTCTAGTATCTTATGTACCTATGCGCTGTTTCCCTGTATTCGTTCCTCCAGTGTCTTCATAAAACTGATACCCAAAGGAGAAGAAGGTAAACCTGATGCACAATTTTGCCAAGTTTGCTAATTATAAGTTCTCATCTGTGCTTTCTGCGATGAACCTTCGATAACATTTTTCTAAAACGTCTACAATTGGATCTAATTGATAAAAGATCTATAGTTTTGTTTCATAATACTGTACGAGAGGGTAGTATCCACACACAGTCACTATTGGTCAAGGCGCTACATTTGATTTGTGCACCTGCTATAAAGTTGGGATGCTCTTGAGTCTCTTAATATGAAATCTAAGGATCTAAGGAATATATGTTCGAATCACAAACGCAACTTCCTTTTCAAAGAGAGGATTTGCTATAATTTTTTCTTCGAATCACTTTTGTTAGAATTAACAATCAGTTGTATTTCGAAACAAATAAAGAAATGAAGCTGTCAGCATCGATATGCTCTATATCTGAAGACTCCACGTAAACGTAATGACATTTTAAGACGCTAAGAAGATAAAAAAAACTCGATTTCCAATTCCCTGCTTCGTTCCAGGAAACATCTGGATGTTCTGTAAACCGACAGACTTCACAATTTGACTACAACGTACGTATCCCAGACCGAATCAATCAGTTTACAAATTCCTCCGTCCTATGACATTAAAACTAGTCCCCGAGCCCGGGGTACGGCGGCGTCAGCTTTTATTTCGGTTTTTTATATCCAGCGGAGTGCCTCCGTCTTCCCTCTCGAGGATATCCGTACTCGAGGGATAACATTTACTTCTCGTCGTAAAGCAGAAAAAATGCCACGGGAAAATTCATTCACACTCGGCCGTGACCCAGTTCCCTGCCGCTTCACGCGGTGGTTAACTGTTAAAAATAGTTTCGGCGGTATCATGTCTATTGGGGCTTATCACGCATCCAATTTAGTGTTAGTGTCGATGGATTGACACTAGAATAGTGACGTGACCCAACAGAAAAACATATATGAACGAATTCGGAAATTTGACGCCAAGAGTGTGCACCATAGAACATACTGTGACCTCGTCTAGTATATAAGATGGTATCTATGCTTGGAATATAAAATACCACTTTATTTCTGTCGTAGTACAGACATTGAATTAACTGAAGACAATGTAATGTAACGAAATTCTAGTAAATTTCGTTATATGTTAATTCTATTCCCAAACAACATCAATTTTCTCCTCAATGCCACTTTTACAACGTATTCTTAGTCAGACTATACTCATAGAACACCAGAGAACATTCCTATATCGCAGACCGCTACTGGAATAGGCCAGCAGTTTTAAATTTCCGAATTGCCGATAGAGTACACCACCAGCAGAATTTTAGGAAGAATCAGCCCGCATTCCTACGCGTATCCTGGCAACAGATAAACAACACTTTGGCAATGTTGCCAGGCGTACTTACGGATTTATTTTGTACACTTTCTTATCAACATCTGTTTTTTACGTTACTTATTTACTTAAACGTATGATGTAGGTAGGTATTGCTAAAAATGTTTTAAAGAATCAACGAATATCATGTAGTTTCATATGATATTCTGCAACAGTGTCACAGTTAGCTTATTTAATCATAATTTCGTTAATTAGCTACTATTTTCATTTTTTGGTATTGAAATACTGTAGAAACTATATTTCCAAATAAACAAAATTCGTAATGACTTAAACAGCATGTAATATACTTTTTTTAATATTTAATGATGATTTTATTTAATATACGAGGTTGGTTATTTGTACGTAGCGGAATGTAGTTTTTTTTTGTATTTTGACATCCACTTATAGGTTTAATAATTAAAGATAGAAAAAATCTTTAAATACAAATGTACGACTTTTCCTTTACTTCTTTTGACATCAAAATTTGCTGACATAAATATATTTTTAAAGTAAAAAAGTCATTAAAAAAATTAAAATTCATCCTTATTGAAATAACAAACAACGATTTTTATAACTAACCTTTACAACAACATAAGGAGAATACATAAAACCGAAATAACATTAAAATACCTACAATTTTTACAAATTTTCAACATGCAAGTGATGATACAGTTGAAAATATGCTTTAATTTACTATTTATTAAATATGTCTAAAGGACTGAGATCGGGGGTGTTTTCTGGCCACCTAAGGTCTAATAATATATTTTACAGTGTTCGTTGACGGGATTCGATTTGATATTAATTAAATAATACACCCATCAATGAATTGTAAATTTACCTGGCCATCAGAACCAGGAAAATAAAGGCGGCATATTGCCAGAGTTGTCAGGGAAAGTTTGGAGGCTTTCAGTTTTAATATCAAGAAAAACGGGCTCGCAACCGTGGCTCTTTCTGCGGGGAGAAATAATCAATATTTGCTTAAAATTAGAATGTCACGAAACCGATTAAATATTCTTACACTAAATGTCAATGAAACGAGTCTGAAGGGGACATTTAAATGTATGCGATAAATGTGAAATGTATCCGATATTGGGAATTGCACTGGAAATATTTCTGCTGCTAATTAATGAAGTTGCTTCGAATCAGAACATTTGCAAAATGGAGAAAATTTCTGGCCAGTTCCTATACCTATAGGTTTTTTAAAGATACTGGCATATGGGTTTTTTATAAAGGTTATTACACTTTTTAAATGAGCATAAAATAATTTCAAATAGCTTAAGAATAGAGTCACCCCATACTTTAGTCAGCTTTCAACTAATAATAATAAAATAATAAAAAAGATAACAAAAGAAGCTAGTTTATATGATAAAAATTCACAGCGTGCTTTCTAGGTTGAACATGAGTCCAAGACAAAGCCTAAAAACTTACAGCTGGTATTATCTGATACAAGAAATTCAGTGTGGGTAGTCATTAATAATCAGTTTGGGGTTGACAACTAACTTGAACTATAGGATACTCTTTAAAAAATTGGACATTTATCCAAGATAAATGCCGGGTAAGTTATCGATTACATTCAGTATTTCATGAAATTCATTACACTAGCAATCAAACGACGCCTACATCGTATCATTTGGGCGGAATGGGCAATGTCCATCACGTTAGGTGAGTTCGGTTAGGTCTAACTGAAATCTATCAAATTTAATAAAATTTGGCTGATTTATCCGCCCATTACTGAACGTGGACTGCTTTTATAATATCCCATTTATGGTCGTAAATATAAATAATAGGCGTCCCCTGGCCCTTTGTTCTTAGCCATATATTACATATTAAATTGAAAAAAACATTAACTTGAATTGGTTCTCGCGAAAGGCACTAAATTTTTTTAAGTGTATATTTCAAAAACATGTATAACAGGATATTAAACTTGTAAAAAACACCCTAACGATAAATTTAAATAGCAATTAAACAATAATAAATTGTGTAGGCAGTTTTTAAAAGTTTTCTCATTGTCTATATTTTTCTTTGGAACGATGCATTTTAACGACATGTAACAAATACCTTTTTTGAAATAAGAACTACGCCAAATTTCGTGCATTATCTAAAAAAAGGTACAAGGGAAGGGCTTTGTTAGGACACGTTTTAAGTCACGTGACTTTTGAAATGGACGAACAGCCCGTAAAATTTTTATTTTTCGACCTAGAAGGGTGCGGTTTTGTCTGCTGGAATCTTGGGGCAAAAAATTAGAGGAATTCCAGAGTTAGTTTTTCGATATTTTCAACGGTTAAAATGGGTCACAGTTAATTATGTCAGTGTTGTCATTTATAAACAACAGAAAGAGAAGAGGTCCTACATTTGAACACTGCGGCACACCAGACGTTGCTTTAAATAAATGTTGTTTTTAACTAAAACGGGAGGCGTGCAATACTTAGATTACGACTTTTTATAATTGTATCTTAAATAACTATTAATAATGGACATTTTTTTGTTAATACTTAATTTCGAGATGTTTCTAAATTTATGTTTTTATTATATTTAGGCGTTTCGGTTTGAATGTAATATCTTTATGAACTTGAACCATTGTTTTTATGTTTTTGTATTCACAATTTAAATAGCGCATATGGCGTGTCTGTGTATATATACGGGAAAACAACGTATTAGATTTAAAGAATTTCGGTCCGTTTCTGGGGTGTTTCTATAAAAAATGAATCCCGGAAAAGTGGCGCGCAAGAGGAAGAAAATAATTTTCAATTAACGCCGACATTTCATTAAATCGGTCGTATATCTGGAAGGTATCCAGAAGGAGACAAGGGGAAAAGATGAATTTCAGAAATAGACATAAGACGACTCAGAGAACCTAATACCAAATTATATATGTTCGACGAAGCGTGTAATCAATATATCCAACTTATCTATACCCCCGTGTCATTGTCGAGCCCTGACAATATGTTTGCCGGTTTTTTTACCGATAGAACAATCAATTTTATAATGTTCCCCGTCCTTCATATTCCCTCAGAACGTCGAGCACGATAAGTATTTTTAGTTTGTACGTCTTGCGGATTGCCCCGTTTCCAGCAAATCTCTTCCTATTTGTATCCCCGGGGAGCAGATATATTTTAGCCGTAAAGGCATTTAATTTCTCCTTTCAACGAATTTATTCAATAGGGCCGCTTCACATTTTCACGAGTACACGCCGGTATGAGGGAATCTCAAAAAAATTTAATGGCATTGCCATATCGTTGGAATTTACTAATGTTTCCAATTCGTCTCGTCCCAAATAAACTCCGAAGAAAGAAACAGAACTTTGAAATTATTTATTTACCGGATTGTTTTCTTTTGTTTCTTCACTTATTGAACACCTGTCACCTGCGAAATATTAAAAAAATTATAAAGCGTTAAATGGATGAGTAATACAGGATTGCCGTCCGTACAAAAGAAGTACCTATTATCTTGCCCTGGGGAGGCGAGCGATACATCTTTTTAATTAAACGCTATCAGACAGCCAAGTTTCCTGATTCGAGATCATTACAATTATTACATTAAATTAGTGAAACCGTAGCACTTATCCAGACATTTCCATCGGGAATTAAGTCGACCGGGTCATATTGGTGTCTTCTTGGCCCAATTACAGTTTAATGACGCCACCAGGAGCTAAATCTGGAAACTTCGGTATTAGCGAATTGAATTAAACTCGCTTCAAAAAGTCGTGGTTCCGGCGACCCTCGGGACTTCGGATTCGATGTGATTTTGAAGACATAGGAAGCGGAGGGGATGACCTTGATATTACTTCATTGGCACATGGAGGTAAGTATTATTCGGTTAAACGAATTCAATGCTTAATTTTACGATCTACATAGATTTTACAGAAACATGTTTTGTATTGCATATTAATGTATTGTTTGTTTAATACAAAATTGAATAGATTTGGTCAAATGATTGTATATATTTATTTTAAGAATATATTTGGATAAAAATATTTTTCAGTAATAAAAAATATTTTGTTTCAAACTCACAACACTTAGTACAACAGCTAGGATCGTTCGTAAGTTTAACCAACCAGACATAGGTCGGTTTGGGACTTATTGATGATCCTCATCATTATACTGTTAGAACGATCCAGCTGCTTTAGTGTCGTTACGTGACGTTGAGTTTGTTTGATATATCATATATCGATTCTAACCTCAAAAATATTTGAAAAATCTCGATTTTTCGTTGATATAACGAGCTAAACCTCAAAAGAATAGATAATTTTCATGTTTTTGGGGTCGCTGAAATATGATAATGAGTTTTTTTGATGATATAATATCATACACTGATCCTAACCTCAAAAGTATTTCAGAAATCTCGATTTTTTGTTGATGTAGCTAGCCAAACTTTAAAAGAATAGACAATGTTCATGTTTCTATAGTCACTAAAATGTGAAATGGAGACGATTCGATATTGTGGTGTTTTTTTCCAGTTAATTATTTTATTATTATTATTCTAACGCCTACTCACTGAAGGATCCTATCTCAATTGTTGAAATTATCACAAATTGATCGGGAGTCACGGAATATTCACTGGGTACATCACTTAATGACGTTAATAATGAAAAGCTATTGTAGATGACATTTATTTGACTATAGTTTAGAAAAATTGCTTTCCTGCCAAATAATTAACTGGAAAAAACACCACAATATTGAATTATTATTCTTTTAAAGTTTAGCTCGCTATATCAACAAAAAATCGAGATTTCTCAAATACTTTTGAGGTTAGGATCAGTGTATATCAGTAAAATAATTGAAATAGTGATATTTTTCTTTTACTTCTATCGGAGACCATAAACCTTACATTTTTCAGTGAAATAAACACTGAAAATATTTAAAGATCCGGTAGTGTAATACTAGATGTTAGGAAAATGTATGTGTGTATAGGAAGCACAAGTGTAAGAAATGTTCGGTCGCGACCGCTGGGCGTAGGGCTGGTACGATCAGAGTGATTTTTTTATGTAGGTTATATCTCTCTTTTTACACTATATATCGTAAAATGGTCTAAATATTATATAAAGACACTGGTTTTAAGCATCGACAGTATTTGTAAAAATAAATAAATAAATTCAGTTATATACAAGTGATAAGATGTTTTATCCATGATAACTACGATCACTTCGAATGTGTCAGAAATTTGCTTAGTGATCAATGCTCCATCACACCTAGTTATTTCTAAATTGCAAAAACTATCCCTCAAGTCTAAATAGTAGTAAAAACTTTGATCCTTGACAGATTGATTCGCTAACAAATGAGACTTTTCAGGTCTCCTTCATTACTGCATTCTATGGTGGTTAGGGCTCACGAATAATAACATGCCGGCTCCTCTGCCGCACAAGTTTCCCACTTCTGGGCTAAACCTTGTGTTAGAAAGATGGGTAAGTATAATTATATTGTTGTTTATAGTTTTTTCCAAAAATAAAGAACGCCCAAAAAAGTGAGTTTAATATTATCCTTTGAAGCATGCCCATATTATTGTAATAACCAGCACTGTAATTAAAACATATCCCAATTATATAAAATTAATTATATCTAACCCGAGGCACTGCTTTTTTAATTAGTAAAATAAACAATTTGTCGGACCGGCTCCGTCGATGCGGTTAAAAATAAATAATCCCATAGAAGAATTTTTAACTATTCATTAATTTATTTATGTAGCCCGCCCGCACAGAGCTCTGAAAATTTCATCGAGCCCGGCGAAAAAACAATACTAAACAAATTCCCGGTTATAAATTACTTAATTAAAATATTGGTTCCGTCCGACACGGAACGGGACGCAAATATGTACGCATTATTTTTAATCAATATCGGTTATATTGTCGTACAGCTATTGTCCGGGCTGCAACGTATTGATGATCGAAATATTAATTAATAAACTACGGGTTTATATCGAAATATGTCACCATCCCCATTGGGGCATTGTGCGACATAATGAAATGTATAATAGGATTTTGGACGGCAAATATTTATAAACCGAGAGATAATTTTAGCACCTCCCCTAACAACTATTTCTAATACGGACCACATGCATCAATATTTCCTTATTTTTAGACTACATCCAAAATCTACACTATATTCAAGGAAGGTAACAAAAATCCCATTGCAATTTTATGTAAGTTGTTAAAATAATATAGGTATAATATTAAAGAAAATACGTTTCTCAGTATACGTATGTTTATATACAATGAAACTGTTTCTTAGTATAGGCATTACAAAAAAACATTATTTCCATCAAAGTGACTACTTACCTGCAACACAAAAATGGTAATTAAGTAAATGGCATTAGTCTCAAATAACTATATATTTTTACTTCACTACTTCAACTCTCAGCAACTTTATAGAATATCGTAAAATAAACAAAAAATAAAGAATTACTTTTTTTATTCAGGGCTTACTTTCAATGTTACAGGGAAAAATATGTCGAAAAACGGGTCATTTTTCGTTCTTTTTGCATGTTTGTTATCCCACTGAATTTAACAATGGTTTTTTGGAATAGGCAAACTCGGATTCTTATTCTACATAATATTTGGGATTTTTCTGTACCTACTGAATAAAACAGATGACTTCAAATACAAACGCCTCGAATGCTCTACCGCCTGGACTATTATAGATACAGAGGCCTTAGGTTCAAGCTTGATACGGTTTTTGAATGTACTATTATTTTAAGAAAGCTATTTTATTATTTAGTTTAAATAATATGCTATTTGTCTTTACGTATAACTAAAAATTTTACATTTTATTATAGGGAATTATAATGTCATTCACTTCATTATCAAAATCTTTTTAAATTTATTTAATATTTTTTCTCTTAATATCTACGTAAAAAACATAATCTTTGAAGAAATGTTGTAACGATGTCGAAAAAAATTAATAAAAAAATAACAAACTTATGCCATATGAATATGAATTTTCTAAGAATGTCCCATTAATTTTATGTATCGAGACGTAAGACGAAGCAGAGGCATCCAAGACGGGATGAAACTTTGACGGATAAGGAGGATAGAAGAAAACAAAGCTGGTAAGAAAATGGGCCCCCTGGAATTATTAAATTTTAATTCATTCAATATCCGGCTGCCGCATTAAAAAGCTAAATTGTTTAGAACTAACTTTGTCAGCTTAATATATAAATTCCTTTCACAGGGCTTCCGATGATGAAAGCAATACGCCATTCCCGAAATTATACCCGAATTTAATATCGATTGGAAGTTTTAGGTTGGAACGCTTGTATCACATTATTTATTCTCTTATTTAAAAATACAGACAAGAGGCAGTAAATCTGGTCTCCATCATTAGTCCGTTTGAGATTGAGCCACTTCAAACTGTTCTTTAATATAAACGGTTATTTTGATTGTACCAGTTTAAACTGTTCTTCCTTTCAAATAGATGTATCTATACTCCGGTCGCAAGAATAAATAACATCTTGTGCTCCAGTGGGCAGTGATTTATTTTCATGTAGATCCGTGCGATTCCATGGGCGTACCATTTTAGAAGGTTCAAAAAATTGTTAAAGATAGAACAAGAAATAGATATTGTTGATTCTGGTAAAAACTAGGTTATCCTTACAAATTTAGTCTCAGCTTAGTATTTATTCTTCGGCGGCCACTTTTAATGTAGGATTTCATTTACATAAGATACCCGAAACTAACTTATCATAAATCTTGCCAAAACTGACTGCCTGTTACTGGTTCTTAATCGCATACCGAAATAAAAGATTACTTTTTGATAGACTGACTTAAATTGGTATATTTTGTCAATTTGTATTCAGTTTCAGGACGGTATTTCAGCCAGGAACCCGCGCTGCACTGAAATTCCAACCTATCGAAATAGAAATCCCGGTTCATCGATACCGGATGACGGAAGTACGGGGGTGGTATATAACTTCACGAACTGGTTTTAGGTAGGTTTAGAGTTAGTAAGATATGTAGTGGAGCTACTCATTTACGTATTGATTGATAGGGTTGTCGAAACTAATAACAGTATTCCCCATCCGCTCCCGAAACTGGCGAATTTTGTTTATTGGCAATTTACGGTAAACTTTCACGGCGACAATACAGGGCGATTCCACCTTAAACGCTAGAAAAGGGGTAGTTTCCTTCGACCGCAAAAGAAAATGGAAATTGGTAATTCTTTTTCTTATTTTAGTATATGGATTTTTGGGTTGATCTGCTGATTTGCGCTGTATTTGCTATAAGAAAAATCATATGATTATATTTTCGAAAATTTCAAAGTGACCATTTCAATACAAAAAGGGATTTCGCCACTGACACTGAAATACATATTTCTGTTCATATATAGGTTGTACAAATTGTATTCATATGTGATTATAGTTTCTCGAAAGAGGACAAAAGATATCCGCCGTTTTTTCAAAACTTTAACGTCCTGTATCTTAAAAACTGAAAGTGTTTTAAAATGAAATCACATACGTACATCTATTGGAGAGTTCTAAAATGTTTTATTAGAGACAAAAGACTAATTCATCTGAAGTCCAACGTTCCTTAAAGAATTATTTGCTTCCAATGTTCCTTTAACTTCTGTATTGTGCTTTTAATGTACCTATATAAAAGAGGAATTATTGTGAAGCTAAATTGCTCGTGTCTGTGGAAGCCATAAAAAACTTTTCTTTCGGAAAAAGGGCAACTTTTCCAATTAGCACCGCCGGGATATTCTCTTTGAGAAATAAAAACAAATATTAAATTAAATTTCGGTCGAGGGTGAAAAGTTATTTGTAATAAAATCCTTCCTTATTTTCAGATACCTATATTAAAAATTTAAAACATTTACCTCCCTGCCTCGCCGTACCATGACTTTAATATAAATGAATGAAGAAAATCATGAAGTTTTTCGCAACAAACGAACTTCTTGATTTGAGCGTATGACCCTTGAAAGGGATTTAAAAAGTTTTAATGCCTCTTCAAGAGTGCCCCGTTTTACCTAAATGAGAGTGTTTACATCTGCTTTATCCAGCATTCAAAGAAAGTTTTTTTTGTTGGGAATGCCCCTCACAAATTAAATTCTCGGTGAATTGCTCGGGTAATGAAATTTAGCATTGCCTATCGACGATTCGATTGGGCTAGACGTACCAGTCAGGCGCAAAAATCGATAATTTTTCGTCAAAGGATTTCTCTTATTCAATTTAAACTTTTTGCCAAAGACGTTTGGCCGTATTTTGGGATTAATGAGATTCAGATAGTCTTGCGACAAAAACTTCAGAAACGTATCAATACTTAAAAAAATAAAATTTAATTTGGTAAGAAATTACAAAAAAACGCAGTTAAATTAATTGGGAATTTAGTTTTATACCAAAAAAAAATAGGCCTTTAATAAGGGCCTTTGTCTCAAATAAGGCATAAGACTGCGTGTAGCCATAGAGGCCATTTCCAGTTGATAATTCGAAACTGTGGCGATTTTCGAAAAAATTGTTCCCATTTAAACACACTCATATACAGGTCTGGTCGAACTAAACGTAGAGGTGGTAGAAATGTATACGACTAGTTGTAGAATGCGCGCAAGGGCAAACGGCGTACAAACACAGCTGCACTGGGCGACCGGCCATAAATTTCAGTTGTTGACAAATTGCCTAGCAGTGCAGTGCAGCAATACGGAATTGTTTCATTGTTGATTACTTTTATTTAATAACTTATCTAATCTAATAATCCTTTCCCGGCAAGGATATGTTCATACCTTCCCGTTGGTTCCTGGCGAGCAGTAATATATTTTAATGAAAAGGTAAATGTTTTTTGATATGTCAAAATTTACCATCAGTATAATAAAATTGTTTGAGGACATAAATAATTACAATATGTTGTTTGCCAAATGAACATGTAATAGAAATTTTCTACACATTATATACAAATTACACATCCACAAAAAAAAGTGATCTTTATTTTTCATGCGACGTATATTATCTGTAGTATTTTTGTCTCCTGATCACGAATCCGGTGTCAGAATTGAGCTATTACATCACAGGAACTTCCTAACCTCAAAAAACAGGTCAAAAATAGCTAACATTCACGAAATAATGCAAGTAAAAATACAAAAAATTGTTTTTCTGTATTCAAATGCTCATTTATATAGTTAAGACCCCGCTAAACGTGAATCCGTGATCAGAATTGATGGTTCTTTTTCTAACCTCAAAAAAACGGGTTAATTAAGGTCAGATATCACGAATTTTCAAAAAATAACAGATTTGCGCCAAATTTGGTATACGGGGGTTTTCGGGGTCGCTGATCGCGGATCAGAGGTCAATTTTGCAAAATTCAAGATGGCGGATCCAAGATAGCCGACCAAATTTTCAAAAAATAACACATTCGCGCAAAATTTGGTATACGGGGGTTTTCGGGGTCACTGATCACGAATCCGAAATCAGATTTACAAAATTAGTTTTTAAAAATTTAATCAATTACCCATGTACTTTATTACCTGAGATTAGACAGAAAACCCGTGAATAAATCTTTTACAGAAAAAAGAACAAGATACATGATTGGGTACAGGTTATAAAGTAAACAAAAATATTAAAAAATGAATTTCGCAATTCTGACCTCGAATTCACGTTCGGCGGGGTCTTAACCATATAAATGAACATTTAAATACAGAAAAAAAATAATTTGTATATTTACTAGCACTTTTTCGTGTATTTTTGCTATTTTTGACCTGTTTTTGGAGGTTATTAAATTCCTGTGATGTGGTAGCTCAATTCTGACACCGGATCAGGAGGGCAAAACTACTACAGATAACATATGTCGCATGAAAAGTACAGACAACTTTTTTTGTGTGGGACTGTGTTATTTTACCTTTAACAGAAAACTTTTTTAGGGGCGCCTATGAAACTCATTAAATTTTATTGCTACGCGTTTTTATACATGTTCAACTTACTTCGGAAAGACTATAAAAAATCTGATCATTTCGTAGTTTAATGTCAGTCAGATGTCTAACAAAAGAATGTGAATATAGCACAGTTCTCTCAAAGACCATTTCGCATTGGTAATTCGAAAGTGCGGCGATTTCCGATATCACATATTCGGTACATTATTCATTTTCTTTATAAATGTAATATAAATCTGGACATTCTGTAGGCTAATGTCGATCAAATGTCTATCAAATGAATGCGAATATAGCCAGCATAGCTGTGTGACTTTAGCATAAACCAGTGATGGTCAAAAGTGTACAGCCAAAATTGCTATTATAGTGCTTGGTCTAATCTGATGATCTTAAAGCAGTAAAAACAGGTGTATTTTACAGACAAGCTATCTTATGGTCATTTCGTAGGCTCATGTCGGTCAAATGTCCATCAACATAGCCAACACAGCACTCTATGTGATGATAACATTGGCTGCTTTCAAAGTACAGCGAATATAGAGCTATCACAGCGCTGCCATAACCGTGACAAGGCTTTTAAGAGCGTTAAAAAATGTTCATTTCCCCTTAAGCGGGTTAAATAACTACAGTAAATGATACCTATCCCTTAATCATCCGAAGCGTTTTATTTTTTACTTATGCACAGCGCGGCGCACTCAATCTTCCGCGAGCCCTCCCGGTCTGAGACTCGGCAATTTCAGGGCAGTCCAGCAATTTGTACGGGTGCCAGGTCTTAAAACAAAGCCGGCTGCAGGTGTCTGGGGCACAAAATTTTTAAATTAAATTTGTGAAAAATATTGTTGCGAGTAAACGACCCGCGAAACAGATGATAAAGCTACCGCTTTTCATTACTCAGCAAAACAGCTCCATCATATGATTAATGAACGGACCAGGTCAACCGCGAATTTTCGGAGCGGTCTCTTTTAGTCAGCTCCCCGACTGGTGGCGACCTCTGCCACGATGCCCCGGCCAATAAAAATAAGTGTGCGGCGGTGTATGCTGGGCATGATGTATCTGAGTAGGCGCATCATTAGGTGGCCACGCGAAACGTTTTATTCGGGAAATATCCAGGAGGGTTTTAAGGGGAATATCGCCGGAGACATCGGTTAATCTTAAGGTCACAATAAGGCTGCCGAGCCGTGGATAACTCTGCGTAAAGTTCATTTGGATTTCGCATTTAATGAGGAGTGGGTACATTAATATCAACCTCTATTTCCATAAGAAATTTTAACCGTTATTAGAGTTTACTTTAAAAAAAATTACATTTTTTTTACAAGGTTGGCTGTAAGTCGGGTTGTCTTTTATGTAATTATATTCAAACAAAAAGTGACACAACCTTCTTTTAACTGCACTCCGTTAAGATTTGCTCATATGATAATAATAATAATATAATAATAATAAGTTTATTTACAAAAGTATATGACAAATTTAGAACAAAATACATTACAACATAAAATCACAACATGTATAAAACATTAATAAAATAAATCAAAATTACAAAACAATGATACAACAGAACTTATGCAAATAAACTAGTAAGTCACTGAAGCGGCTACTACCGCTTGTGCGTGACTATACAGTGAACAATACACTTCTACATATATTTATCAACAGATAATATAAAACACTTCTTTACAACACTTAAATATCTATAAAACACTAAACTTAATTTTTTTGACTTATGATGTTATGAAATATTTCTCTGCCTCTTTCATGAATCCATAGCTTTACTTTATGCTTAAAAGAGCTATATACATTTATATTTTTAAGATTATTTGGTAAAATATTATACAACCTTGAAGCCAGATAGTTAAAATTTCTTTGTCCTATTGTTTTTACAGACCTTGGATTAACATAATTGTCTCTGTTTCTAGTACTATATGGGTGATTTATCGATTGCGGAATTAAATATTTTTTTTTATAGTTTTTTATTAAAATATTATAACAAAATAATTGACGTACATCCATTAAACCGCTTTCTCTGAATAACTGGTCGCTAGGGTAAGTAATGGTTTTTTTATATATCTATTTAATTATCCATTTTTGAATATTTAAATTTTGTAGGTGGCTATCAGACACTCCACCCCAACCAATTATACAATAATTCAAGGTACGTATCTAAGAAGTCTCTTAAATATTTGAATCGAGGTAATAATCCTCGGATTTTTTTTACAATATTTGCTATTTGTAGGTTCCACCGTGCATGTCTGTCTATAATTACACCCAGATATTTTATAGACTCTTCTTCAGGTTATTTGTATTCTGATCAATAATTAGTGGACCCATATGAGGTAAACGTGCTGCATAGGACGTAAATGGAAGAAATTTGGTTTTTTCTACATTTAAGGTAAGTTTATTTTGCTCAAACCAAGCTTTTATATTTCTGAAATCTTTTTCTGCTTTTATTTTTAGGTCTGACCAAGATTCTGATTCATACCACACAGCAGTATCATCAGCAAAACTTAGAATGGAACCATTTACGTTAAGGGTAAGTAAATCGTTTATGTAGATTGTGAATAATAGAGGACCCAAAACCGTTCCCTGTGGAACCCCATAGGTAACGGTTTCTAGATTACTTCTTACCCCACCAATATTTACTTGTTGCTTTCGGTTGCATAGGTAGCTTTTTATTAAATTATGTACATTTCCTCTAATTCCATAATATTTTAGTTTTTCAAGAAGTATTTTGTGGCTGACTGTATCGATGATAAAATAAACCATACAAAAAGAGACCAAAATATAAATTTTTGAAATAAATTAAGAGATATTTACTTAAAATGTAGAGAAAACTAACAAAAAAGGGATATGGAACACAGAAAAGATTAAAATGAAGGATATATGTAAATGTAAAATAAGTTTTGCAGCAACATAAGATCAAATCGTTCAATGAAACACATCAAGCTGTCAAAATTATGATAAAAAGTTCAAAAAATTCATTCATGTAATACAAAAAAGTTAAAAATCGTAGTAAAGAATAATTTATTAAAGGCCGGCATCATATCAGTGTACAGGTTTAAGCAAATTTAAAAAAATTCAAAATTTTGACAAGTTGATCGACGGATGGAGAAGGAATTTCTCTCATAAATGGAAAACATAAAATAAATCATGTATGAATTTAAAGTATAGCATACCTACAATATGAATTTATGAGTAGAATTAAACGTAAAGCCATTGTAAAAGTTTAATATGACGTTTTAGTAATAACAGATCCATGAATCGTCAAAAATTTGCAAAATTGTAGATTTAAAAGTGTTGTTGAACTAATTTGTTCTGTTTGAAAAACACCTTCTAAACATCATAATCTATATCGAGATCTAAATCCAAGTTCAAATTTGCTTATAAACTTTAAAAGTTTGCTATGAATCGGTAGACCTAAAAAAATTTCAATCGTTAAGCTACATAAACAAGAAAGGACTGTTAAAAAAGGTTAATTTTGAAGACAATGAATAAATCTACGGGCAGAAAATCAAGCTAAATAGCATATCTCAAAATTAAGTAAAATTTGTGGAAAATGTAAAATTTAACGTAGGGAGAGGTTAAAGGTATAAAAATGCTTAGAAAAATTAATAGAATCTAAATATATAAAGAACATGCTAATTAGAACATGCATAAGTCAGTATTTTAAAATAAAAAAATTCTCAAAAGTTTAGTTTGACGTTTCTATGGCAACGAGTCATTTGTTTTAGTTCAATAAAAATAAAAATCGAGCTCGAAGTAGACAGTCTATGATAAGATTCCAAGCAAAAAACATCGTTAATTTTGTACCCGTAATAATAAAAGCTAGTAAAAATCAACAAGCTAGTTAAAATTACCTACCAAGACACCAGCATCGCTAAACGTCAATTTGAGTGCTGAAATCCATAAAAGTTTTTGATCACAAGTAGTGCACGACATTAAAATTTGAACAGGGAATATATTGTGAAATAAATAAAAGTTAATAAAATCATAAAGTGAAGTGAAGTGGCAGCAGCACAGTTTGTGGAAAAGACAAATTTCAAAACGACCAAGCAGCGATCCCTAGAAACCGCAGGTAGCAGAGGAATGCATCATATATCCAGAATTCGACTACGAAACCAGCGTAACAACAAACAGAATTGTGAGTTGTCTAACTATAAATTTGGCGAAATTAAACATATAAATTTCAAAACAATCGCATATGCAAACAACATAAAATCAAATTTCATTTTTAAAAGTATAATATGTCGTCATAAAATTTTCAAATCATAACATTGCAAATATAAATAAAAGGGGGAAATTTAGAGTAATTATCATTAATCAGTAAGTAGAAATTTGTTAATTATAAAGTTTCATTCGAAAAGTTGTAATATATCCAGATTTGTTAAACTTTCATTTAAAAATAAATTTAAGTGAAATCAGACAAGTCAGAAATAAAGGAAATCACACCCTGCAGTTGAGTCAGCTCTATACAGAATAAATAATTACAAAATATTAAAAGTTTATGGCGCCCAAATAAATAATTTAATCATCATTTTCATTCATTCAAAACAAACAACAACGAAACATAACATAACAATATGTAAGTACTTGCATAAGAGTATGAAACAATAACGACCAGTGTCTATTTTCCTACACTAAACACTTCACATGGAATTTACTATAAAATGTATAGTACATTATAACTACAAGCAAAAGTTAACAAAATAATAATTTCTTACTCATAAGCAAAGAGATTCTAGAAAATAGTTAACATTTATCTTAAGTGTTCCACGGTTAATCGTCTCCGCTGATCGGTAAATACCGGTAATTTACCCAGGTCACAGGTGCATATCTCAAATAGTCGAAGTTTTAATAGATGCCATTTTTACTAATGGTGACAAAGCATCGCATTTTAATAATCCCACTAACCGCATCATTATACAATAATATGTACATCTGAAGCTTCGCATCGATCAATTTATTCGAGCCTATTTCTGCTACTACAACGCTTATTGCCGCTTACTAGCATAATGATAATACTGTTTTTTTTTATTTGATTGTCGCCACAATCTTTCTGATGCCTATTACCAACCTTTAAAAATTATTTTAATAAAGGTATCATCAGACCATCTCCGCTTTCAGAGTAAAATACATATTTTGAACATGTTCAGGATGCCCAAGAGCATGTTACGCATGGAATCAGAAGATTTAGATTCAGGAAAACAACAACACGTAACACGGCTGTCGTTGATGCAACTGCAGCACCGCCTGTCATTATAAATTTCGAGCGGAATGGAATGCGTTAATAACCGCTCTAATAGACACTCTGACTGCAATATTTATCCCGAAACGGTCACAAAAAGGGAATGAAACAAACGCACGCCAATTACGGCGACGTAACTAATGACCCACTTTTCCGTTCGTTTCAAAAATGCATTTCCACGGGCATAATCCCGCATGTGGCGGTTTAATATGGTCGAATGCTAGGAAATGCATCGAAATTGTTTGGAGATCTCGTGCGGACGCATAAACTGTTAACCGCGTATTAGATCAGAATGTTTGAATGTCGGAAAATACCTACGATTAAATCGAATGAGAATTTGCAAATAATGTAAATATTGATGATATTTTGCTGTGCAAATAAAACGACTCGCTTGTGGTGCTACTCTAGTAACAAGTTTTGAAATTAATTAATTTAACTTGTGCTTGGACATGAGATTGTTTCGGCAATGCTACAATGAATTTAATTAAAAAAAAATCAGTTTTGAACAGAGGTCGCAGAAATACTAAAATATGATAACTTACCTCTATAGGAAGTTGATTTGGTTAGCCGCTAGATAGTGTTATGGTTGCCATAAAATTTTAGTTTTTTCAAAATGACGTATGAAATAAATTACAGCCTTTAATGAAAGCTAATAAAATGTAAATGAATCCTTGAGCTTTATGCAAAATTGCGGCATTACCTTTGTTTAACAATAGATTGTAAAAGAGAATACTAAACACATTTTGAGTAAATTGTAACGTGTTGGAAATAATATGCCATATCTCTCGAAAAATGATAAAGATGTGTATGTACAAACGATCTTTTTAAAATAATTCAAAACGTATTCACTTTCCACACTTTGTGCTCTGCAGAATATTGGTCAAACGGTTGAATAATCTTTTACAGAAGGTTACGAATTGAATGGTAATATCTGAAAAGAGTCACGACAACATCTATCTACTCGACAAAGGAATAATGAAGAAAGGCATATTACCCAATGACCCATATTCCCCCATTTTATTTATTCCCAACACGTGTATCTAGATCGCTACGTCCCTACATGAACAGTTTCCAATTATTTTCTTGTTTATTTACATTTACCGCTGTTAAAATAAATATTTATGTATAGAAACACATTTTGTAATCACTACACTGAAGGAAATGGCCTTATTAAACTGTTTTTTGTCGAATAATAGTTATTTATTGTGTTTTAAGTAGCATTTTATCCATGCAAGAACGTTTAAACGCGAGAACGTAGTCATTACGCTGCTTCTAGTTGGATGAGAATAGGCATACAGAATCATACAGCTTGTGTGAAGAAGAAAGTTTAGTAGTACAGAATTTATAATTAGAACTAGATGTTCTAATAACTTTAATAACAGTTATAGATCATTTCACATAAAATATAAACAACGATGTATACCGGTTATACACTAATTTAATAAAGAATATGGTTTATAGTGACTGTACATCTCCCTTAGTAAGTGTATATAGTCAAAGGTAATATTCACCTGTTTATCTTTCACATATAGTATACAATGTTCTTAATACTGTTTATAATTCTAATAATGTTTCTTTCAGTGTACAATCGCTACATAGGTACTCGACTTAACGATCCTAACAGAATTCCAATTCGTTTTCCGACATATTTACACCACACGCATCGATATTACAGACCTCCTTCGTATTTTCGGAACCGGGGAAAGCCATCTTGAGCTGTGTATTTAGATTATGAATCCCATATTTTACGTCTGTTCCCGTAATCCCCTTATTTATGGAAGGTACAAAAATGGTGATTCTGTTTAATAGGCTATTCCTTTGATATATACTTATATCGAGTTTGTTTCTTCATATCAAAGGGCTTATCGCCGGGCGACTGGAAATAACGAGCCGATTCTTCAATTTTATCTCTGCGATTGTTATTTGTCAACGTTAATGGACTGCTATCTGAAAAACTGTCCGCGTAGGGGGCTAGTTAGAGCTGAAGAGTTGGCTTTGTTTTATTCACTCAAGGACATAAATAATGACCTGTACCAAATGAAATCACGTAGTAAGTTTTTAACTAGTGATATTATGGTAATAACTACTCTGCGGACTACAGCCCCCTCCAGCATTACCCGTAATATCTAGCTAAGATCATGCGTCAGCAGAATCGCCAGATATACAGGGTGTTTCGTAGCGATTAGACCACACCGTTGTGGGAGGTTGCTGGAATTAAAATAGCCAATTTAACACAACTTACCTTAGTGTAACATTAATGATAACAAATCTATATACGACTTTTTCTTAGGAAAAATTATTTTGAATTTATTTAAATTAGCTTAAGGAGATTCAGATGATACGAAAAAATGCAAGTAATTTCATATTAATGAGATATATTATTTTTGCAACGAAAATTTTGTCAATGTTTCCCGAATTATTTATCGATTTGTTTTTGTCTATAATTTATGCCAAAAATTTATTAGGGAAATGTTATGATGCATACCCTTACAATAGAGTTGCGGGTGAAAAAATGCAAATGGTAAGATGAAAACATTTATATTCACTTGAATGATTAATTAATAGATGAGAGAAAGAAAAAAAGTAGGGTGCCGCGGATTTCGCAGAGAAATAAATTATCAAAGATTAAATGTTCTGACATATGTCGTCCGACAAATAATAAACGCGCATGAGTAACGGCAACAGCGCAATAGAGTATGAATGAGGATAGGTGGCGGGAAATTTAAATAAACTTTGCTATACACAAATTAGTCATTAGAAATGTGTAAAATTTTAAGAACTACCTATTTTATCTAGGTTTTTTACATATATCTTGGAATCTATACTCTTTGGGAGGATATTGAAGGGGAAAAAAAGTTTTAGAATTGAATTTTGCACAACATACTGCAACTTAAAAATGTTTAAATTTATTACAGATGTTGCAAAATAGCAATAATTGATGAAATACAGCAAAATAATAAAGTTTTTTGGATAATTTTTTAAAAATATTTTAATTACTCCGAGGGCATTCTAATTTTGGTAAAAATAACTTTAGAGTGTAATAAAGCAACACACCAAATTTCATTAAAATCGGTGCTATAGTTTTCGCAAAATAATTTTTTTTTTGAACAAAATTTTCGAATTTTCAAAATGTTGCATAGCTTCAAATAAAGCATCTATATACCTAAATTAATTTTTCTGTTAAATACAGATAAAGTTAAGAAAAAAATAGTACTTTAAAATTATAATTTTTGGAATCAACTAAATTACAAATTGATAAATGTTTAAAAATAAAAAAGAGTTAACTTGAAAAATTTACTGTGGTCGTCCTAATCAACCGATTTAAATTTTTCAAAAACCATTTAAAAGGTTGAGCGGTCTCAATTCGAAACAAATTTTTCAAATTTTTTTTCAAAAAATTTTGCGAAAACTATCGAATCTATTTTAATGAAATTTGGTGTGTTCTGATAAAATATGTACTTTAAAATACGTAAAAGTTATTTGCAAAAAAAGCAATACATACTGTCATGTACTCTATGTTGATTAGTTGATGCCCTCGAACGGTGTGCGGAGGTTCTGGCTCCACAATCTGCACTTCAAGAACTTTTTTTCCTGCATTTGTTATTTTCTATTCTAATTCTTAAGCACTTAGGTATACTTTCTTTTGGTCACACATTTTATTTTCTATCGATTCTGTTCTTCATCCGATATTTTATAGGTTAAAGCAATCAGATGCCAACTTACAAATAATACTCGTGCGCTGTTGCCAAGTTTCTGTTGCAACTTATGGTATTTATTTATGCATATTTGGTAAAAAATAGTAATTGAAAGATGGAAATATATAATTATAAGAAGTATTTTAAACTTGATTTTATTCAACACACCAGTTATGAACTTTTTTTTTCAGAACTATATTCTCGTTGTACGTGTTAAAAATATGTTTTTGTTATATTGACACGTACCAGCACTTCTCCCACACGGACCCGTTCTTAGCCCCTTGGGGAAGCGACGTCCTCGCCCCGGTAAAAAATTATCCAATTACGAAGCGATTGATTAAGAGCGGATGAATGACAGGTATCTGCGGGAACATCGCGTATTTTGATATACCGTGACCATTCACATATTCGAAGCCGGTGATATATTGCCGAATCTTTATTTGGAGATTGATGAATCCCCGGCCGGCTCTGTTTAAGAACCGCCACTGGGGGGCGAGGGGGGTCGAGCGCGGCCAATGTGGGTGGACGGGATGGCGTGCGGAGGATCGGAAGGATGGGCCGCCGTTGTTCAGGAGCGTCTGACAGTTAGGGCAACCCGCGCATCCATCACTGTTACAGATTTACAGCTAATTTGCTACACAATGTTCGCGACATGCAAAATTAACTGACTATTGTCCGTTCTAGTTTCCAACGTGTATCTGCATATTGTTTCCGGTACACAAAATCATAAAATTATATGTGTTGCGTCGTTTTCGAGTTTGTTAATAATTGCGGCTCGCTGCCCCCAAATTTCGTTACAGTCATTTGTTTCCAGGATTCTCTGTTTCAGCGTGACGATCCGCCGATGAGTAAAACGAACCCGTCGGTTTATTTGCAAAGTTCCTACGTTTAAATGGAATAATTTCAATCCGGAAAAAGAGCGGTTTTTGTATGACGAAGACAGATTTTAATGTAGACAGAGATAAATGTCCTTTTTCCAATTAAAATGATGAATATGAACTGTTTTTCGGGATATTGTTGGACTTACTTTGGAATATTGTCAGAAAGAGACTGGAAAAGTTCTTTTCTATGGCTGCTATCGTTTACTGTTCGCCCATACAAATCAAACATGCCGTAAAGACTTTTCCGTACGATTATATACATCAATTGTTGTAAATTTATGCACAAAGCGTAACACACAATTCACATATTAGCCGGACGCACTGCACATGTTTTCGCAACTCAGACAAATGTCGGTGTCCGCGTCTTAGTCTTCCATCAGCAGAAGAACAGCTTGGTATTCATTCCTACGTTTGAGAAATTACAGAGGAATTCGTGGATATAATTTATTAAACTCTAACCAATATGTTTGACAATGGCAAAGTCCACTAAAAGCAAGAAACATTGTTGTCACATTAAATTCTTAAATTTCCCTATCTTTTAAAATAATTCAGTACTATTAAAATATAACATTATTTGAAGAAAAAATTTGTAATACCTACTGAAGATTAGTATTAGTAAGACACACGGCAAGTTCTTGGCATTAAACAAATAATATTGTACGCATAAATAATTTGCTACATCTTTTATTATCAATGTCGGTAATAGTGATAGTGATAGTGATGAGGGATAATGGAGTACCAGAAACTGACTGGGTGATTGTCTTTAGATGCGGTACTATTTTTGGAATTGTTATTATGGTTGTTTTCAATATTATTTGTATTATTACTAGAAGAAAATTTTATTTTGTTATTTTATTATTACACCATTATATCTGCATTTTTTTTAATGTGGACTTGTTACGTTTTTTTCATGATTATTTGTGTTATTACTTGAAAAAAATTTTATTTTGTTAATGTCACAATGCTGTTTACTGGAGAATTGTTAATTTAATGTGGAAAATAGGGCTACTGCCGAACTACCCACTGTAAAAAAATGGTAACGTACCATAAGCAATACTTCATGAGTGATGTGGAAACTTGCTTTTATTTGTAACGTTCTCTCATAATGTCATTTAGTAAATTTTTAAAATATCCATCAGACTAAAAGGTAATACTACTGTTCTTGGCTCTTTCAGAAAAGAAAATCGTCCCCGCATATGTTTCAGACCGATAGTGCTAAATTTGTTGGACTTTACCCTATTCAAACATATTGGTTAGATAAAGTTGCAACGGAAAAAATCTTTGTAATGAGTTCAGCTGCTACAAATTGTGATTTAATTATTTTTCTTTGGGTCATAATTTATAGACGTACTATTTAACTCGCATGAATTGAAGCTGACAATAATCCCAATTTAGTCTTTTGGAACTTTTATATTTTTGGGTCACATAATACATATTTATTGTTATTACGTCTGTTACATCTTTATTAACTAATAAATAGATAATTTCTCATTATAACTGGTAATAGAATAAGAATAATGAACACGAAATTACGTTAATTCTTTCAATTAAGTCGTTAATTGGAAACGTCATCAAATATACAATGTATCCTTGGACTACTTTTGACCGGAAAGAGAAGGGAAGTCTTTCTTCGTATAAATTTTTAATTTAAAATTAAGAAAATATTAAAAATAGGACAAATTTCGAGTAGAATTAATGGATATTGTATAATTTATGGCGAATCATGAAAAAATGCATCAGTCTGGTCTTATAAAAATATCGTAAGCGTATTTCTGTGTACTCTATCCAAAACTATTTTTTTAAAACATACAGTAAAGGTCCATTTGAGAGCAATAACAGCCAATTCTCTGTTTCGTACCTGCCAATCCCGCAGAAATTTCTCTAAACGCCCATAAATTTTATATATACGAGACGTTTCCGATAAACCTCACTTCAACGTCAATTCGTCTCTATAAACTCCAGTTAAGAACAAACGAAATACACTCCTCCGCCACGCTAATACTTCCAAAATTGCGGATATTCCTCCTTCATGCCGAACTTATAACTCAATTTGACGTGCTATAAGTGGAATAAACGATCGATATTCCTATCGAGTCGAGCCGATAATTAGATCTGTATAAACTTAGTAAACATTTTATACTACCCTAAGTCTGTTACGTTAACTTGTGTTTACCGTAAGCGAATGGTTATGCGTGCTTTGCCTTGAATGGGTTTAATTCCTTGTCGATAACGTACGTACATAGGTTGCCGAGTTGTATTGTGATTCGTCAGAAATTCAAGTCGTTCCACAGACGTGTAGCATGTGAACAATGCGGTGTAATCAATTTGTTACTCATTATCAGTCTTGCTTAAAGCATTGTCTAAGACTATAAGTTACACTGTTTGAAAAATCTATCAGTGGTATTAATTTGTACTTTCTATCTCCGTATTATTAGATTTATGTACTCTCAAATGTTTGTGGTATCTATATAGGTGTAAAAAAAAATCTGTTTTGTATGCTTACAACAAAGGTTTTCTTAATGGTATGCTGTTCTAGCAGATTATTTAATTAAGCCATTTATTTTTCAAATATCAATGGAACAAAACACTTCTTACAGCTAACAAGTATTCTCCAAATACAAATATACAGATTTCTTCTTAAAAAAATGCCTGAAATGAGTTAAAAAATATTTGTGAAACATCAATTTATTTAGTAAAACCCGTTATTAATTACACATTACGATTAATTCTATGTTTCGCCCTGGGTCAGACCGAAATATGGCGCCCAACAAATCATAATCATTAAACATTCATCATCAATCCACGAAAGTAACGTGGGATGACCGTACGGAGCATTGTTTTAAATAAATTAGGGGTTTTAAAATTTATCCGCCCCACCCACGGTTGCATATTTTATTATATCATCCCGGCGATAATAAATTATAAAGCGCTTTGGCGTGCCTCTAACGACTGGACCCAGGCAAAATGGCAGTCTCCGCAATTAATTCTCCATTCGGACAAAGCGTCACGACCAGGGGAGGTTTGGCCGCGCCAGGCCTGTCCTTGGCATCCCTGACCCCAATATTTTCTCTTGAATATATGCCATTACTTAGGAAAATGACTTGGGGATTCAAGAATTAAATTATTAATGTTTTTTATGCACGTGCTCCTCTTGGAACCGGGCGGACCCGCCGCGGAAAGATATATGTGTGGCAAGATTCAAAATTTCCGCCCCGAGAACGACGTGATAAAGTAAAATAACTAGATTTATTCTTCCAGTCGACTACCCTGTGCAAAACCGTACTTATCTTATCAACTTCGACGTCACCTGTTACATGAGTGTTGTATAATAATGAAAAAGTGATATTAACGGTTGTTGGAAGGAAGCACAAAAAACAAGCGCTTAGGTAGGGAATTCTGGAAGGAAGCCGAAATAGTCGTAGATAGGCAGTTGAAGTGAGAACAGTGTGCAGATAGGTAACAAGACGATCGGTGGACAGTGTGTCAAAGTAGTGAAAAGTTAATTGTTTAAAGTGTTACAGCAGGGCCTTGATAATCCGTACCCCAGCTAGTCCGAACGCCTCTATAATCCGAACGACCCCCCTTACCCCTGCGCAACCGCCGTTTCTCACAGTTTCTGTCTCGCCAGTGCCACGCAGTGCGTTTTTTGTTTGGAATGGGCAGATGAAGTCGACATTTCTATTCCGGAAAAAATGCTGTTACGTAAATTAAGGGATAAAGCATTTTCTATGTCGCTAAATACTACTCGTTTTGGAATTCTTTAAAAAAGTGTGATTAATAGCATTGTATCTAACATACATCTAACGTACATACTTAAATAAATACATTATAATGTGAAATATTTTTGTTTTATTTCGAAAAATCCCTTTCAAAATGTCTACATACTATAATCCGAACGCTTCGTGAATCCGAACAGGGTATAAATTTTCGGTGTTCGGATTATCGAGGCCCTGCTGTATTAATTAGCAGGTAATATCCTTCAAGTACTTTGTTGTTAATTGTACTATGTAATCTTATGATTGTGATGATTATAGATGTTTCATGATAATAATTCTGTATATGTTTAGCCTTCAGGGGCGTATATTTTTATAACGCTCAGGGGCGTATATTTTTATAACGTAAAATTGTTACAATTATTATTAAAGATTGCTCATTATTTATTACATGTTAGAATATGTATATATTGTCGTGTCTGCCCAGATATTGCAAAACAACTTCTTTGTTTCACATTTAACTTGTTTTATCTTGATTATGTAGTTCTCTGATTTCTTGTGCTCACTTTATGTCATACGTATGTAAGAGCTTTGTTGAATTTACTAACATTTTCACCCATGATTATTATTATTATTATTGTTGTTGTTCTCCCGAAATCTCAACTTTAGCTGGATAGCCTCCCGTATTATGGGACTCCAGTACCTTCCCTATTATTATTGCTATTATTATTATTATTGTTGTTGTTGTTGCTGCTATAATTGTTACTAAAACCTCTTCAGTTTTACTTGGAAGTGTGTATGTCAGACTTGATTGAGATGATATTTAGTGAGAAATGAAATAAGTTGTGTTTTAATTATCATTAGCAAAGGATCTTAATTTATGCCTTTGGTTAGCGGTTGTTTTGCATATATCATATTTGGGTGGTAAGAGCAACGATCGTGGGTTTCTCTGCCATGCTCTTTCCCCGCAGGAGCTCTAGGTGAGCCTGGCACTCTCATTCTATATTAAATGGTTGTTGATGTTTTTGTTGTTCTTTATATTTGTCACATGTAAATAAAAGTTAGGTGTATTTACTCTGCTTTTATTTTTGTATAATTAAACCATACATCCCCTCCACAAAGTTAGTAGCCAGCGCCTTCCGGTCAATTAAAAAAATAAATACACACAACGTAGGGATTCCTTATGACGATCACACATATTTTTGGCCACAACTACGTTTATAGTTATTTTTTTATCGAACCCTGGGTATGTTATACTACAACCCTTTCTAATGCACGTATCCCGACAATGGTTTAAAAGTTCGTCTCAAAATAATTCCGCTACAAAATGCACAGTGCAAACAGTGATAATATAATAAACATTTTCTTCTTCACTTTACTTTAAGCAAAAATATATTTGGGATATTTTTAATTACGAGTAACTTCTGCCTATCCATCGATTTGGGAAAACTTCATTAAGGTAATTTCTTACATCGAGGCGAAAATGTGGAGGGGCACCATCTTGTTGGAACCAGACATCACCAGCAGGCATATCGTACCCATTAGGGTTAGAAAAAATTAATTCCAGGCCTGGAATCAGTTGAAAACACAAAAAAATGTCGCCTGTCAAAGAAATAAGGTCCCAGTATGCGATTTCCTACTATTCCAGCCCAAACATTCACTTTTTCCAGCCGTTATGTATATTTTTCTTCCAACAATTGCGGATTTTCTGGGCCCCAAAACCTAGTACTTTGCCCGTTTACGGTTCCGTTTAAGCAAAAAGTTGCTTCGTCAGTGAAAATTATGTGATTTTTTAAGTTGGGTTGTCTTTTAAAGAAATTTCTAATTGCAAAACTGTAATCTTCTGTCTGCCCATAGTTCTTATAATACGTTAACTTTGCAAGGATGAGTTCTGTGAACTGAGGACTTCGACAAGCTAAAGTTGGCTGATAGATCTAGTGGATGAGTGCCATTAAAAGAATGTCAGTAATGTTATAGGTCTGTCGAACAATTCTCAAAAAAAAAAAAAATAGAAAATATTGCAGAAAAGTGACCCATTAATTGACCTGTTTCGGCGATTTTTTAAAATCTGAATTGAAAAAAATAATATGAATTTTGTTTCATCATTTTGATACACACCGTATATTACGTGATAACAGAAAATACATTTATTAAAGTAAGCGACACATTCATAATACTTTAATGACTTTCCGGTTTACGAGTTATAAAATTAACGCATCTGTTACGAAATTCGGAGGCGATTCCGTAAAACAGACATCAAAACTCTAAAAAGGCCTCGAAATTACATAAAGTTTCATAATTACTCGCCCGGACTGGGACGGTAACAATTATTAGGGACCTTTGACCCTTGCCTTTACGGTGTCATTCAGGAAAAGTGAAAATTGCCTTCTTTTTTTTTATAATGTTTGCACATGTAGCGTAATTTTATTTTCCGAGTACCTACTACGGAAAAAACACCAAGAAGAATCTTTATTAGACGAATAAAAGTAAATTTACCGAAATACAATATTGGTTAACTACAAGTACAATTTTTGTTTTTACTTTTATAAAAAATATTAGATACTTTTGTTGCTTTATTTTACGTGAACTTCATTATGAATAAATTGCAGCGAAATTCGTTTCTGGCTTTACATTTAAAGAGTAAAGTTCTATCCCGTATTCCTTTTTTGCTCTTCTATCTCCCATACAGTTACATATGACGGTAGTCAAATTTACTCAGCCTGTTCATACGAATATTTAATTACATCCTTTGCCAAGGCTAACTCTTGGCAAATATCAAACTATTAATAGATCGAGTTATCCTCGTAAAACACCGGGGTTGCCACAAGCCACATACTGACGCTAGTGCCCTATAATATATGGCCGGGATATCGAAGTGGATCTTGTTAAAATTTACATCACAGGAAAGCACGGCATAATTAATTTTCAGGAATAAATATCAAAAAAGAAGCTCAATCTTTCCCTTGCAACAATATAGATATAACCTCCAAAGCATATGTCATATGCCACATTTTTAATGCCTACTGACATAAGGCATTGCTGGCACAGAGTGACCTACTAATTTGTAGAATAATAAGATGACCAGTGTGGCAATAGGCGAATTAAACTTTTTAATTAATGATAATATCCAGTAAATATAAATAAATCTTATTTACTACACATTGGGGTTGCAAATTAATGCAAGTCAAGGCATATAGTCCGTGGAGTAGCTGTTTCCCACAGCACCATTAGTATATACCTGTTCTAATCATCTGTTAAAGGTAGCAAAAATATTTTAAGGTTGATAAGGTATTTTTATGGAAATTTATTACGGGTATTTTTATGGACGTAGTATTCACCGAAAACAATTAAATGCGTGAACACAGTATCGAACATACAAGCGCATCGCCATTGTCATTTCTGGCTATCGAATTTAATCAAAACAAGCGATTTTAATGACGCCTAATGAAACCATATAATTATATTGATCTGCAGCGAAATAGGCCAAATAACTAACGCAAATGCAAAGCGAATATAAAATGTAACGCTAACGCATTGTTGTGTAATACATGTTATCTGAAATTTTATAAATCCTATTCCATACTAAACATGCCTATAACAACTATTTGAATACTGAAAAATGGTGAAATAAACAAACGCTTGTAAAATTGCGGATGTAAATTCATATTTAAAAAGTTTTCCAACGAATATTTGACTATGTAACTTTTTATGTCTATGAATCAATGGCGTATATTTGTAAAATCGTTGAAAAAGATATGATAAAGCGGTATTTGTTGTGGTCCTCATCTGTCGGCGAGAAATAACATTACCAATATCAAAAACACCCTACTACGCGACACACCAACAAATGACAAGTCTGTAATAAACGTCAATTTGAATACCGCTTTGAAAAAAAATCAGATAATATCTATTTATATGAATTATATATTAATTAACTTCATATAAAAATTTTTCGCTGATGAAGAGAAAAACGGAAAGTAATGACAATAAATGAAGAAGACATGCTATCGTATTTTTTAAGGAAAAATGTGCAATTTCGTCTTGATGGTCGAAGTACTCGATGTTGAAGGCTACTATAAAGGTCTACAAAAATACAAAGTTGAGGTGAACTGGCAAGATGATCTCGCTACATTACCTCTTTTCTTCAAATACATTGAATCCAATTTTCTAGACAACATTTGTCCTTTCAACCATTCATGTATTCATAGAATATCTAATATTCTCGCATACACAAAACCCCAATTAACTAGAGTATGGAATTTTTCACCGTCCGCTTATGCGGGCAGGTATTTTGTTCCATTGCACGTGGAACTTGCATGCCGTATATATCCCGGCTTGGATTTACAGTTGACAGGGGTAGTCTCTTATGGTAAGCAGTTCTTATATGGGTTAGTGGATGCAGAAATGTCGCCAATTTAAAAAAATATATACCTATACTTTAAGTGACTTCGGTTAAAGTGTAGCACAAAAAATAAATCGAAAATTGGTTTTGACACAATTGTTTTTATCTTCTTCACATCACCAGTGGCGTAACTGAAAATATTTTTCTTGGGAATATAATCATTTTATCAGAAATATAGTTTTTGAAGGCAATTTGTGATCACCTCGTACAGTTATTACTAATGAATTTGATGCGCAGTTTGGCCTGTTCAGTGGTTTTCACTTTAATCAATCTGAAATTGTGATAGAATGGCTTTCCATAGGATTGCCTCAGAGATTAATAATTTTGCATGTGTGTTGTGTGTGTGTTTGCAAGGAAATTGCATCTGCATTACGTGAATATCTGTCATTGAGAAATATAACGGGAAATTGAACTTTTAAAAAAAATGGATACTGAAAATGTAAAGGAAAATATAGTTCACTCGAAAATTAAGAATATGTTAAAATAAAGTGAATTTCATACAAATTTACAAAGCTTGATACCAGTATTTGGCACTGCATGGTGTCATAGTAGAATTTTAACACACTGTAGATGTACGGAACATCATCTCCCGCAAAAATAATACTTTATTTTTTATGGGCGCACATTTTTATGAATTCTTTCGGTTACACCAACGAGAGGGATAGTTGCCGACGTAAAAAAACAGTTATAATAAAAGTTTTTATTTTGCACGTGCAATAAAAACCTAATTTGCCTCGAAAACCGATTTTCATTGGCGGCTCACGAACTGCTCTAATAAAATTTTAATGGTATCCCCGTTGCAGTAAATTGAATTATTGCATTGGCATGATTAAATTAATTACATCTCGAATTATTCGTCATAATGAGATGTACAGTCTCGTATACAGGGTGGTCCGAATTTTATGCAGGAAACTTCGAGGGCAGATAGATCTCTTTAAAATAATATGTGTTTGTTTTATAAACATTGGTCTGGAACGGCCTCGTTTTAGAGATACAGGGTGTTGAAGTTGTTAAAAAAATGAAAAAAAAAATTTTTTGTTTATATCTCAGAAATCTATTAATCGATCTCAATAACATTTGGTACATATTATCTATGATAGTAGGCCTTGTATTCCCTAAAATATGAGCTCTAAAGGTACAACCAGTGGTGTACAACTGGGCAGGGGTCATCTCCTCTTTGATAAAAAAAAACCTACGCCACTGCATTTTTACAAGTTATTTAACGGATTTATATTCTAATGCACGAAATACGTAAAAAAGGTAACTTGATTTTTTTTTCCCAAATATTCGCCGTTTTCAAGTTATTCATACCAATACAATCCCCTTGTGGCAGACACTTCAAACCATAATATTACAAGAATACCTATTTATATTTATGCTTAAAAGTAAGGGCAATTTGTAAGCACATCAATAAAATTATTTACACATTTCTGCACCACCTGTGAGGTAGTGTTCCTGGCGTCTTTTAGTTTTCCCTGGAGGCCTAATACTATTTACAAATAAGAACAATTTAAATCATAATAATAATAAAAATATATTTACTAAGCAACAGCAACTAAACAAGAAACAAAATTAACGTTACGTATTTACAACAATTGTTCAAAATGATCCACCCACATCGCCCTCGAAGTTTCCTGCATAAAATTCGGATCATCCTGTACAATGTCTGAAAATTAGCAAAAATACGTAGAGCAGTAACCACAATTCTCATTTTATAACACCCACAACAAATGCTATTGTGCGAAATATATCAAATTTTTCATTAGATGAAGATGACATCCGGTACTGATTTAACACAAACGATTTCAAATATGTCATATGCTGTAAAAATCAGGTGAGTTAACAGATTATTTAATCCAATGGATTGGGAATAATTCGTAAGGCTTCCTCTTAATTCTTGCTTTTCTTAGCAACAAAAATATAGAGAAACTCCCTTCCCCCGCAACTCGATGTTTTCTTCGATGTATTTACCTTTTATTCGCATGTTTCCGGAATTTTTGCCGGCACTGTACTGCCGCGAAATTCCTTCTCCAGCAATATATTTTTCCATTTACAAAATTGATCTGCCAACTGCTGCTCGCTTCAGCCGGCCCATCTATTCATGATTGAAACTAGGAGATATTCACTGTCATATGCAACAACGAGGTCCTCTGACGGAGTGTATTCACTTCTGTTGCACACGTCGGTCGCGAGGGGATGATAATAAAGCCGAAAATTGGATCCGAGGAAGTACATAATTGCCCGGAAAAAATTGTTCGCTGGACGATTTGACAAAAAAAGACGCTGTATCAGCAAACAGGATAGTTTTGGAGGTGGTATTTATAAAAAATCTAACATAATTATTAGAAAATTTGATTAACGCTAGTTATAATAAGATACGGGCTCCAATTAAGGCCTTGCTAGGTTTTAGATCATTTATAGTTGCTTGCAAATTTAAAGAAAATAACACGATTGTGGTATAAACAATATTTAATCTGTAGTTATTGTCGAAATTCCTTTTTGACGATGGTTTTTAAGAATAATTTATATTAATATAAATTAAATGATGCTACTGAATTTAAGGTAATTGGAAATTGTAAGAAAATATGTAATAAAAAATTATAGATAAAGCACATGGACTATAGCTTACAATCTCGACATCGCTAATAAAAAGTAGAATTACTGGTAGTAAATATCCCCTAAAGATCATACAGACAAAGGAAAAATAATGAAAATAAAACTTTTGTATACATGTTTTATAGACATTTTTATGTTGAGCAAAAAAGTATATATTATTATAGGGCTGCAAAAACTTCCTTAATGAGATAAATATGGGAAATCTGTAAAAATCACGTTTGGCCCGAAGCGGACAGTTAAATTTTGCGTCGAATAAGATTAACCGGATGAAAATTCGACTACTGGTGAGTTTCAAAAGTTTTTAACCCTCCTGGAAAATCAATGTTTACGAGGGCAAAGTGAGTATTCGAAGAAATTCAAGTAACCAAGAAAATAACACAGCCCGACAAAATTTGGCCGACACTCTAACTCAGAAACCAGAATGCACTTTTCCACGATCCTAATTTCTTAATTGGCTCTGGTTTTCGAGATATCCTAACCTAAAAGTGCCAAACTGGTCCCATGTGCTTGATTTTCCAATGGTAAATAGGGTTTGCACTTCACCTGCTGTTGTATTTTCCCACTGCACTTCACTAATTTTTATTTGACAATTTATACTTTGCACTTTTGGTTAAATAACATTTGTTCCCATTATATAACTTTCCAGTAGGTATTTGGTTAGTTGAGAAAAATTTTAACTAATGGAAAATTACACTTTTTGACAGGTAGCAGATTACTTCTAAATGTCGTTTGACGTTTCAAAACTGCTAACTAAATTCACTATTTATTTACTTAATTTTGACTTGCTTTTGTTTATTTTAGATGTAACTCAACGATGTTTACAGCTTGGCAAATTATGAAAAACTGACTACTACGAGCCCTGTTCTAGTTTTTATAAACTAAAGACAAAAGAACCTGTTGCTATGGACACATTATTTTGACTACTACAAAATCTCCTATAACTTTGGTTTCTTCCATTTTTTCCGAGTTAGAAAGATAAAAATTATATGAAATGTAATGTAAATGGTCATTTCTATTAAATATTAAGAACGTATTAAAAGTTATTAAATATTTTAAGCAAATTTTTTGGAAAAAATATAAAATGCGAAGCTACGTCCGTGCAGAATTTTATAAGGAATCCTCCATTATATATGCTGACAAAATCCGAATGAAGTATTTCCCGTTTCCCGGAGAACGCTCGTTAATCTGCAAAGCGTACAGAAAACGAATTTCATTGTTTGTACTCCTAAATCTTCGTGCATCTCCAGAGAGACAGACAGGTACTTGTGGACTTATACGGGAAGCACAATCAATCAAAGAGAGGAGCAAACTTCCATTCCTGATTTAAAATGTCGTTTGAAATTTCTTTTAATGCCGTCCTTTGTAGAGGACCCGCTTGTTTATTGCCGAGGCACGGGAGTTGCGCGGAGTTTCGAGGTGAAGTTGAGGAGATCGCGAGGCGGGGCGCGATTTATTTTGAAGATACCGGGTTACGGTTTATATGAAAGAACTTGCGAACTACTATTAGGTCACAGGTAAGGCGAGATTAATGTCGCGGCAACCGTACGCGCCGCTCTTGTTTCTGATAAAAGACCTAGTAAATATTTAGAAGTTTGTTTCGAGTTACGGACACTGAGGAGATCGGGTTTAACGGGGCTGAGGACTGCGAGGGGCAGAAGAAAAAGCAATTTTTAGGTAGAGGGTGGACAAGAGAGATCCCCTGAGCAACGTCATCACCTTTTTCTCTTTGATAGGTTGGTTGACGGCTTAGGAGAGGATTTACAAGTGCTGTAACTCAGTATACGGAGTTACCCTCCAAATTATTCCAGAATCCAGAATTCTGATGGATCCGAAACTGTCAATGGTGAAGCGGAAATACATGGTTCAAGCCTCAGGCTCAAAAGGTTTGTTTCTATGGGAAGCCATACAACTGTATGCGTTATAACTGCAGTAGAACATCAACAAGATAAAGGCAAACAGATCCTTATCTGTTCCGGTAGCGATAACCAAGTAGCAATAAAGGCAAGACACAAGATCATTTCTTGCTCTGACTATCTACAATAAAGTAACACTCAGATGGCTGCGAGGGCATAAAGGTATATGGGTAATGAATAATAAATCCTATTAAGAAAGAGATCTACAAAAACTTTGTCCTATTCTGGACCTGTCTTTTTGCTGTCTTGGGCATAGTGTCATAACTGGGTGATTGGAACTAAAACACCAGTTGTATTGTAGCCACATACCGATAGAAAATTGCAATCAATGGTAGACAAAAACAATAAAAAAAACTGTCTGATATAGTGCAACTAAGCATTCAACTCATCCAGGTTACGGGATAGCTAAATGGTAACTGTAATTTGAGAAAATATCTACTAAATATCAACTAAGTAATGAGGGGGATTAAAAAGCCTCCCATATAATCTTCGAATGTGACCAATTAACACGCTGGGAATAATATGGCAGAAGAATATAAAAACAAATTTTATGGAACTAAGTCTTAAAAAAAGTTTTAGAGGAGCTGATTGCTGGACAGGAACCCACACTACAATTTCACTTGACGAAATAATTGTTTGAATTTCACTGCAAAATGAATTCCCGATGAATTCACCTCATCCGCCACCCACCAAAGTAATTCGTGTGAATACGCCTCAAGTTGCACCGCTACAGCAAAAAAATCTACTTTCCTAGTAAAACAAAAGCCCGATCGATAAACAGGTTGTCTCGGATGACGTAAGCGCGCCTCAAAAATAAACCTGACCCGCCAGATAATCTAGGAGGCCCCCCCCGTGTGTATGTAGCGAGGAGAGAAGGGGTGAGTGTTGATCCTCGTTAAACGCCCC
Source organism: Anoplophora glabripennis (assembly GCF_000390285.2). Lineage (NCBI taxonomy): Eukaryota > Metazoa > Arthropoda > Insecta > Coleoptera > Cerambycidae > Anoplophora > Anoplophora glabripennis. The sequence goes on along the minus strand of NW_019417707.1, from coordinate 256,924 downwards.
TTCCGGTGGTAATTAGGGCAAGAGCGCGTTTTATTTCGAAGAAAATGAAACCGTTCCGTTGCTTTAATACCTTGTAGTGCCCTTAAATTTTACATCCCCACATAAACCCTATTAAATGTTCTCCTTGTTGTGTTATTATTACTACGCCCTCCCCCAACCCCCCTTTCGGAGTGTACACGCGTGAATGCTAATTACTCCGCTCCTGAACTGCTTAATTTTTTATTAAGCTCGGGGAAACTGTAATTATTTCGTGTTATTCTCAACACTGTCGTCATGTACAGGGTAGTTAAGAATGAAGAGATTAATTTTTAAGGTAGGATGAGTTTTTTTGTGGAGGAAGCAAAACCGATTTCACAATTGCACATCAAAAGATATTTTTTTCGAAAATTGCTTAGAAATATTGTTAAAATTAGCCGTAAGTGATAAGATGAAATAGCTTTGAAACATTTTTATAAATATAATCAGTTTAGTCATTCCTCAATAGCTTAGGACTCGTACAAACGCCAAGAAATTCGACATATTTAGGATTTTTTAATTAAAAAAACCAGTCGTTTTAAAAAAGATAAATTTGAATTTGCTGTAGTAACGCTGGTGTCATCTGAGAAAGGTGTTCTTAAAATATTACCGTCAAAAATGTGAGGTAGATTATTTACATGAATTAAAAAAAGTATAGGACCCAAAACCCAACCCTGAGGAACACCATATATTACTTCCAAGGTTTTTGACTTTATATTATTGTAAATAACATACTGAAATCTCTTGGTTAAATACGAAAATATGTGTCGTTTGAAAAACCATAAAAATACATTTTTTTGTAAAGGTAAAAATTACTTAAGTACAGGGGACCGCCTAGCCAGGTGTCTTGGCCGGTGGATTTCGATCTGCCGAGGTAAGTATCACGGACGCAGGCTGGAATTTGGATGGGTGACCTAAGGCAGGCTCGGGGACGTGGCTGTGGCAGCCTACCAGAGACCTGGGTCGCTCAACATTTTCCGCATGCGTGTGGTCCCCGATAAATGGTAATGAGAACAGAGCAAAGAAAATCTCTGTAACTCAAGACCATGCTATCATACATAAATTGTACGAGACTTTGCCACCAAGCCATCCGTGTAGTAAATAGGATGGTTTGAAGAAAAGTACTCGAGTAATGAAGGAGGGTGTACAAGGGGCCTAATAAAGGCCTAAGTGCCGCGGTGGAAAAACAATTCCACCACCCTCCGACATACATACATACTCAAAACGTATATTGATCTCCTGTTTAACTTTTTTGTGTTATATGGTTTAATGTTGCAATAATTTCCAAGCGTAGGGGCGGTCTATAATTACTTTGTAAGCAACAAACTAAAAACGTCGTAGGCAACGGCAACGCGACGAAGCGTTGACATCTAAGAAATTTTCAGATGATTTAAGGAACGCTCCCCAATTTTTTATCTTTTCACGTGCCATAAAATTCGCGATAGCTCTATTATCGGTGGCAGTCTCCGGAGGAGCACTTACTGTCTCTTTCCCTCCGGTGAAATTGGATTAACCCGTACTGTATTTTAAGTAAATTAAATTTGCCCTCCTTTTCCGGGACGTGGGAGAGGAAAATTAAAATTTATAACCGGGAAAGCCCCGTATAGTGGAGGAACTGTAGGTGTACCCATAATCTCAGGTAGGGTGTGTTCGGAAATAGGTAATTGAAACTCGATTGTATTTAAATCTTCTTTCGCCCGGAGACTTTCTTGTGGATGCGGCTGCTACGTTCTTAAAATAAAGTTCGAGGTACACCGAGAAAAACGTTTATTCCCATTCAAATAAATTTCACTTACAGTCGTATCTCAATATAATAGGCAGTGATTTCATCTTTAATCCGGCTTTGGATTGGGTTTCGTTTGGTGTGCACCAGATATTCTTCTGTTGCAGCAAATTCTAGACCTTCATTGGTGTTTGATGCGTGACGTCAATTGGGATGCGTTTATTCGGTTCCGGGCAATTCTGTCGGCACAGGCAAATAGACTTACGCGCGGGAGAAGTCCGAGGACATCTTTCCGTTAATTTAATTGTGATTAAATTATTAAATTAAACCCGAATTACTGAAAACCTGAATACTGTTTTCTCAGTGTAGAATTTTGATTTGCATCACGCATGCTGAGGGTTTAATATTTAGGTAATATCTTTTTTAGGTTACACACTGACAAATACCTAAAACCCAATAACCTAACATGTGGATACTACAACTTTGGATGCGATTAGCCTCAAGACAAGCCGTCAAAGTGTTCGTCCTTTAATTTATCTAGCAGGCTATTAAATGCACTACGGCGGTCCTTAGTGAATATTTCTTTCTATCTTAGTCCATTAGCGGCTGATTTTAAGGCGTTTCCGAGCTGTTAAGATGGCCCTACACTTTTTCCTACATATACCACCTCCCGAAAGGCCGTTTAATAAAAAAGTGAAAAAACAACAAACAAAAAAGAATAGCGGTGGGAGCTTCTTCTGGAGAATGGAAAGGCGCGAAAATGATAAAGAGGTTAGTGCAAAATTTCGGGAAGAAGTATTAATTTAAGTAGAAGGAAAGTGGGAATCAATTTGTCAGCTATTGCCTGAGATGTGATTCTTTTCGAATGTTACCGTTCAGAATCTTATGCTTTTAACATGATTCGCTCGTATTAATTGGTACAGATTGTGACATACAACTTAAATTACACAGTTTTTCTTACTTACATTAATAGTTAAGGAGGTATATCGGGGTCCGAGGGAAGTGAGGAGCGCAGGGGGGTCCTTTGCTTTTCTTATGGGACGAAAGCCCGCTGCCAATTTGAAAAAAAATAATTCTATTGAAATTATTTGCGATAAACATTATCTACATAGCAAAGAAATCTACTCATATGCACAAGCATATTGACTAATTAACAACATAAAAATATCATATTTAAGTAGTTTTAAATTATATTTAATGAACGCTATGTAGATGTGGCAACAGCGCTAATAATTGACTAGCAGTTGTACACACTGCGAACCTACAGACCTCGGACATCGGAGATATTGCACGTCAAATTCGGGTAAAGATGCGTACGTGTTCAAAAATATATTGTGTGTAAACTATGTGCAATATAATTATTATATAATATAGCAAATATATCGTATTATCCTCGCGAAGATTTGCATCCTTTATTTAAAATCCGTAAATCATGTGAACTGGTAAAACAACGAGAATTATGTTAATTTAGTTGTAAAGAAATGAAATGACACTCGCGTCCATCTCTCGTCCAAGTCAAAGAAAATGTTGGATGCAATTTTGAAGGTTCTGTGATAGAAATTACATTATTACTCTCTCTGTTCGTGTTTTTAATATCTATTTTAGTAATGTTACAAAAGTTTTGCAAGTATAACTAATTTTTTAGATATAAAGTTTGCTGAGAAATATTTATGTTCTTTTGTTATTCCGTACAAATGCTTTTATCTCAAGTATTACTAATTATATTAATCAAGTAATTGCTGGGTAATTATTACGATGTTTTTATAAACTATTAAATATATTAAAAGGATTTATCAACTGTATTTTTTATTCCAATAAATATATCACAGCTTCCTAGTCTTTTTTAATTAATCTGGTTTTTTAAAACATTACAAAAAATCATCTGTTGTGGATAATTTATTGTTGATAACAATGCACATGGGATTTAGGAAAAATGTATATGTTTGAAATCAATTTCGTTTTTATCAAGTCTTTCAAATGTTGCCACATTAATCCTCAAGTCAAACAGAAATGCAATTATTGGTTTCTGTTTCTAATTAATACAGCTGTACTATGTTCAAAACTTACATTAGTTTTACATCAAAAATAAGATAATACTGTGTACTATCTATGGAAAAATTTTGTTTCACAATTTCTACATTTTTTTTTCTCAGTTATGGGCAAAAAAGAGCCACACCGTCCATCTTCGCCATATCAACCTATGTTAAAATGAACAACTTTCAACAACAATATCTCAAAATCTATATTCAAAAATAATTTCAAAAAAATGTGACGCACAGAGGGAACACTGGGTAATAGGCTATATAAATTTCAAGTACATCTGTGCATTTGAGTAAACCCGATATACCTCCTTAATATATTATTCATAAAAAAATGCAACAGCATCAGTTTCAAGATGGTTTCCACTAGTAATGTCACAGGTCTTGCTTTCATAGTACACATATGCAGAAATAGGAGTATTTTTCACAAATAGAATGTTTAATACCTACTGACTTGCCACATTTATATTATGAAAACTATTTTAGAACCACTGACTACACACATAGCTCTGCCGTTGATAACGCGCAGTTTCGCGAATCCGTAAGTTACCATCATGCTCATTAATTAATTTATTGTTTAATTAATATTATCAATTGGTCATTTTTGTATGTTTATTATATGTATACCTATAGTGCAGTTTGGTTTGCTGGAATCCTCGGACGAAATGCTAGACGGACGCCAGAGTAAGTTAAAATTATTATTTTAGTGTCTAATCTTTATTTGCTGCAGGAGGTTTTTGTCAAATTTTTATTGGTTTAAAATACGGTACAAAGCCGGTGCTAAAACCAAAGTAATTACACCAGCCCAGGCAAAATAGCGAGGATATAGTCCCAGAAACACATTATGCTAAATAGAACGGGATTCCGCTGAATGCGACCCTACACTTTCCAGACCCACTATTAAATTTACTCCTTCACTAATTCCCCGTGTTTTACACACTAACTTTCGCGACAGTGCCGATTCCGCACAGTTCCAAATCGTGAATATAATTGACCGATTTCTCTCGGTACTACTTCAATTTGATTATATTATTAAAAATGCCTTTATGGCGACTGGTTAAAAAAGAGACCCGTTTTTGAAATATAATACTTTTATGGCGTAACTCGTATAAACAAACATAAATATATATTAGTGCAGATGGTATGCGCACTGTTTATAGGCCATAAGCTGCTAAATGCACCGTCATTTCCCACAAAAACATAATAAGTTGAGTAACTGTATGAACGTGATGGGAATATTCGTATAAATAGTTCGTCCATTTACATCGTAATAGAGTGTAAAAATAGATGCGCAAATATTATCCTCATAAAATCTAATTGATCCACGTGGAGTTTCATAATTTAAAGCCACACAATTACCGTTAATATTACTTCATTTACTCGAAAATCGTTTTCCAATTGTCACTTTATCTAAGCAGAAGGTAATATGACTTCAAGGGATGGGGAATATGGCTATGCCCAATTTTTAACAATTAACTCGAAAAAAGTGTCACGTTTTCAAAACACATATATGGAATTGCCTTGATTAACTTAAATGTGTTCCTTTTAAGGAAATGAATATGGTAGACATCTTCCTCTTTGGGAAGAAACATCCACTATAGAAGCATATTACCCAATGACCATAATCCTCTATCTATTTGTTACTATATGGTATATATTTTTGTCCTTTTTTATTTTTTGGAAAACACATTCTTGATAAATTTAAATGTGTCTCTTGTAGGGAAATGAATATAGCGGACATTTTCCCCTTTGGAAAGAAATATGCACTATAGAAGCATATTACTCAATGACCATATTCCCCTATTTTATCTTTTTTTTTTGGAAAATCCTCATATAACAGACACATATACAATAACCCTATTCCTCCATTTATCTCTGATACATGATAGACATAGACATAGTTTCTGGCTTTAAGCCTACTATGGTCTAAATTAGAAATATATAACAGAAGCATATTCTCCCATTATATGGTGTTATGTGAACATACAGGGAGAACTTCACCCATTACACTCTACCAATATATGTGTAGGTAAATATTTCTCTTTTAGGGAAATATTGGACAAGACAGGACGGAAGCATATTACACAACGATCATATTGCTTCATTTTTCTCTAACAATGTATATTTATATTATTTAAATAGGCATAGAATTTCTTGCTTTAGGCTTACTATGATCTAAACGAGAATATATACAACAGAAGCATATTACCCAATGACCATATTCTCCCATTTTACTCCCTCAATATACGTTTATTTTTTCTCTTTTAAAAAAATGCAGAAAAAAGTATGCTAGTATGCGGCGAAGGAACATTATCCCCTTTACATAATGGAAGCATATTACACAATGATCATATTGCTCCATTTTTCTATACCAATGTATATTTATATTATTTAAATAGGCATAGAATTTCTTGCTTTAGACTTACTATGATCTAAACGAGAATATATACAACAGAAGCATATTACCCAATGACCATATTCTCCCATTTTACTCCCTCAGTATACAACGCTTATTTTTTCTCTTTTAAAGAAATCCAGGAAAAAGTATGACCATTTTACTCTACCAGTATACGACGAAGGTACATTTTCCCCTTTAGGGCATGGACGTAACGAAAACATATTACCCAATGAGCATATAAGGAATATGGAATTGGCACTACGTGTATGATGTAAATAAAATTTCCTACTTTAGGCTTATGACCTAAGTTAGAAAATACACAACAAAAGCATATTACCCAGTGACCATATTCACCAGGGATGTTCTTGTGGAATATATGTGAAGGGAGCATATTACCCAATTAATTACGATCACCTAAACTTATAGGTTCGTTTTAAATTATATACCGTCTTGTACGGTGCAAAAAGGTGTTTTTATGTAAAATTATTTTATAAAATATTTGGGTCGGCGAAACCTGGTCGTGATAAAACCCCAACACTATATTTCACCGCAGAATATCGGATACTACAAAGGCTCCTGAAAAATTAAACATCAATTTTATTTACAGCGCATTTTCCAAAGTACTTTACCCCTTATCTCAACAACCGGTTCCTTGATAAATTGGAAGACCTTTCCTTCCGTCCAATGTTTGAATGCTTGTACTTTGCACGGTATGCCGCGGCTCGGTGTAAATCTGCTCTGTATAATGTCACTGCATAAATTACGAAACTTTAAAGTCGGCGATAAATCATTCCCAACTTGTATTAATAACGTTTATGGCGTTGCTCGGAGCGATTAAAATGCATATTTAATGACAAATACGACGGTAACTTGTAAAGTCGGTTTGGTCTTTGTTATTCGCGTCTTTTTTTTTTTCTTTGCGAGGTGTTTAACGACACACGTTTGGACAAAGTGGTTTGGTATTCAGAAGTTCTAGACGGGAAAAGTCCGGGAAAACATTGTTAGACAAGTTGAAGCGGGTATAAAGGACCGGGAAGTGATACGCATTCAGATAACAGACATGGAAATTAAGTTTTATAATTCATATTGTACGGCGTGCGGTCGTAACTTGTTTGTCCCTGTTACGGCGAAAAAAATACAAAGTAACAATGGAATATTTCGTTGGGAGTTGCGGAAGTTGTCGAGAACTGAATTAAAATCGGTATTGTTCCCTTAAAAATGGGGCAACTATTAAAACTGAAAATTTACTCAGTAATGCAAATGTTATAAGATCTAAAAAAAATTGGTAAAGGTAAAGTACATTCATAGATTCAAGGGAATGACAACTTCTGTCGATCTGAGTTCAGTTTCCGCCCATCAAAATTCAGTTATCAAGGGATTACAGAGAAAATGAGGTTATTGCCGAGATAGCGATCACACTTGGAAAAAGTTCTTTTAAAGAATTAATTTATTCAATATTTCTGGTGGTATAATAATACAAAATATTCTACCATCTAGTTATAGCAATAGCAATAACTCGTTTGAAATAATAACACAATACAAATGATTGTTTCATTTGTGGCGTCTGTAGAGCAATGATTCGAGTGAAGGATGGCCGAAAATGACGCTTGTATTTACATGCCAGGGAATTATAAAATTTGTATATAAGTTCAGTAAAACGGAACATGTTAAAGCGGTGGTCAAATCAACATAAACTCCAATTAAAAGGCTAAAAATAAGAGACATGCAGTGCTAAGGCTTCCGCCGTATTACTATCGATCATTCATATTGCGAATATTACAGAAACATTTGTTATGGGTGTTGTTATAAGTGATGATAGTGATAATGAAACTGAACAATATAAATAAACTTTATGTGTATTATGCCCATCGAATATAATTATTATTGCAGGTAGTCATTATCTTAGATCTATGAATAGACTATGTAGGAAAAATTCATGTGTAATGACGGATAAAGTTATTGCTTTGTATTTCGTCTTGAATGGGTTGTAGTCTATTGTTCTCTCAGAATAAACTACCTAAGGTGATTAGAAAAAGATCGCGAAGTAAGAAAATATTCTTATTATGACCCTGATCAACAATTCTGCATCCAAGGACGCCGAAAACGACTGAAAGAGATCAAAGTGCCGATAACGGATGAAACAGCTGGTTTACATTCGCTGTGGCTCATCAAGAGATATTGTTGAAGCACCATGGTCTCAAACTTAGCTGTAGAAAAAGTATCAGACGATTGTTGTTTACTCTAAGACCGTAAAGAGAGGATCATCACCGTCAAAGTCTCGCCATTACTCAGACGTCACGCTACCTGACGCACCAGCGCAAAACGAATAACAAACGCAAAACCCCAACAATTAAAATTCCATCAGCGACGATGTACGGACGCCTCGTTTGTGACAATTCCAGCTGATGGAGGATACAAAGCTCATTATTCTTTTCTTCGAAAACATTAATCAATCTGTTTGGAGCCTTTTTAAATCTAGCTAATGCCCTGGAACGCCTAAAACTTTCACGATATTACCGCCATGGCCGACTAGCGCACGGTATTTCAAACCGCCGGGTTTCCACCGAGAATACAAAGCACTGCGTTCGCCTCCTTTCCGCTTACTGCCGGCCTCGGCGGGCGGCGCAAGCAGGGAGGGAGGAGAGGTTGGAAGTCAGAACTTCTCGCCGATGACAAGAAGTTTATTTTTTTTTAGGCAATGGCAAAAACTGTAGATTTATTTATACAAAATTGAAAACTATAACTAGAAATTTTCTGGGTGATTCCATTAGTAAAAACAGTGGTACACAAACTTTTAATAAAATAACATTTAATGTTGTTCGAAAATATTTTAGAACCATGTTTTCCGTTTAAAACTTGGTAAATTACTTATGTTAGTACTATTATTAATTTTTTATAAAATAATCGACGTAATTAAAGATGATTTAGCAGATTTTAATCCTTACACTTGTAATTAATTTGCTGATTCGTCTATCTGCAAAATAGATTTAATTGTTTTTAAGAGTTTATTCTTTTGTGCGAAATTGTTAATTTTATCGGACTTTCCGGTAATATTTGATCTTTAGTATTAAACTGTTTGCCCCATCGCGTAATTCTGTGTACGCCACTGGCCCGACTTTATCCTCTGCTTAACTATAACTTATTCTTTGACAAGCACAACAGAACTAAATCTGCCACTCTTAATACCCGTTATTTTTATTGTCCGTGTCCCGCAATTTTATGGTGATTTGCCCAGTGATAGGTTTAGTCCTTCCCTCGTTATGTTTTAATGTTTTTTTCGGGGGTAAACACACGTTTTCGAGCCGTTCGGGCCGATAAAAATAAAACGGGACGTTCAAATTGCCACCCTCGCAAAAAAAGGAGATCTAACTTTTCGTTGAATGTACAGGAATCATAGGATTTGCATTATTTAGAATTACGTTACTTTTTTCACTCACTCGATTTAAGTTAAACAAAGCGGAAGGTCGGAACTAATTCAAAACAGAGGCCGATATTTTTTAAAACACAAAAAAAAATCTAAAATTTTATGAACACAATAATAATATACAAGATGTTCCTATGTCCAAACAGACAAAAAATATGTAGTTAGGTAATGTTTTCGTATTATTGTTATTTTTTGGAAAATACTTCGATTTGGGTCCCAAAAACGGTCCTCACCAGAAGTTGTTCATCAACTATCGACAGAAAAAGTGTACCATCCAACCATAAGAAAGTTGCCGTAATTTTTTTAAATAATTTAAAAACTAGTAAGGGACCATCCATAAATTACGTCACACGAATTTTAGGACTTTTGAACCTCTCCCCCCGTCCTTGTCACAGGTTGTCACATTTTTATAATCCCCCCTCCTGATGTGACGTCACACATTTTTTAAATTTAGGCATGTATTTAAAAATAATCGAGAGAAAACAGCTATTTTCATTTTTTACTTTTTCTTTATTAAATAATCTAATAAAATCAACATAAAGTCCAATATTTCAGTTAACGAGAATGCTAAATTATTAATAAATATAACGAGCGTTCAAATAAAAACGTGGTCGAAGTTGGCTCTGACACATTGGACGTAGGGGGTAGCTTATAGCGACCAACTTAACCTCATTTCTCAACGAGCTGTATAGCAGCTGTCAGTTTCAATAACGTTAATGACTATATAACTTTATTTTAAAGAATAATCGTGATAACAATAACAAACAATTAAAGGAGCTGCGGAAAGTGTCCCCCTCCTTGTTATAACAATAAATTAAAGCAGCTGCTGAAAGTGTCCCCCTCCTTGTTCCAAGCACTTTTCACACCTGTTCCTCAAAGAATTAAAGACATTTTCTAAGATGCTCGGGGTATTGTTAATTTCACGAATCTTGTCTATAAGTCGAGCCTGCAGATGGTTTAAATCAGGAATAGGCAGTTCAAAAATAGTGTTTTTAAGGTAAGGCCACAAAAAGAAATCACACGGCGTAATATCACATGACCTCGGTGGAAATTCATGTTCAGCATTGAGACTTATTAGTCGATTTTGGAAAACTTCCCTCAACATATTCATCGTCTCGCCTGCCGTATGTGCCCTTGCGCCATCTTGTTGAAAGTAAAAGTTTGTAATTTCGTTTTCTTCCAGCTGGTTAACAAAAGGAGCGATAATTTCTTCTCTATACCTTTGCGCAGTAAGAGTACCATTAAAAAAAATAGGTCCATAAATCCTCCTTCGATTGAGAGCACACCAAACTCCAATTTTTTGAGCGTGTAGAGGGCCCTCGACAAAAAAGTTATCTGGTTTTTCAGAAGACCACATTCTCATATTCTGTGAGTTTACGTAACCACTTAAATGAAACCAGGCTTCATCAGAAAAAAAGGTGATATTATGAAGTTCACCGTAGTTGTTTAAAAACCATTCACAAAATACAGCCCGTCGCGGAAAATCAACTTCATGAAGTTCTTGCTGACAAGTTAAACGATAGGAGAACAAACGCAAATCTTTTTTTAACACTGTGTGGCAGGTACCGACTGATACTCCCACCATTTGTGATAAAACACGTACAGAAGTTCTTGGCGCATTTTCCATTATTTGTTGGACATTTTCTTTTAATTCTTCAGTCCGCTTTTTAGGTCGGCCGCTTCCTTCTTTTCTTGTTACACTGCCCGTTTCACGAAAAACATTAACACAACGCTGAACTGACGTCAGAAAACTTTTGACCCCCCTTGCCCCTTGTCACACATTGTCACATTTCGGTGATACCCTCCCTCCCCATTTACGTGTGACGTAATTTATGGATGACCCCTAAGTGAAATAATTTGAAATTGAAGTTTAACCACCCTGCATCTATTTAACGAAGCGTCCTAGATAAAAACTTTATAGGAAAGACTCCCCTTAAAATTCACCAAAGAATACGAGGTTTAATTTTTGGTCACCATTTGTGAATCACCCTGTATAGAAGACCCATGGTCGCAATAGCGAAGAAAATGCCTCTTTTCTTTTAAAAACAACGGTTTTTTTTCGTTCCAATTTAGTAATGTGTATTTTTGACCTTGAAATATCTCAAATAAATGTCAACATCGCGATAGTTTTCGGAAAAAACATATCTGAGACTTACTAGTTTTTTTTTTAAAACGGCCCTAGATGATTTTGCACAGGAGGTACGCTGAAGATTACAAAGAAGGAAAAAATCTATGATTTACAACGTTTCGCCTCCCATTAAGCCATCATCAAGATACTGCAACTTCCAAGAAAGATAAGCAACGCCCTTACAGTCCCACGCAGGACATCGCCGAGCCATAAATACACTCCGTGCCGGTCCCGTCGTTTGCCAATTAAAAGTAGAATCCATTATCGGCGGGATCGGTTTCGATTTTGGCTCAATTAAATTGTTTTCCCGGAAAGAGAGCGGATCGGCGCACCGTCGAGGACGAAAGGGACAGCCCGACGGGCTCTGCAAAGACTCTAAAACTCCCGAATGGTCCGAGAATGCCGATAACGAAACAATAATACAAGCGACTCCTGCGGATTAGGCAGTATTTACCCGAGTGTGGATCCTGCGACGCAGAGGCTGTAAATGGTATTAAAGCATTAGCGAGGAATATAAAACGGGCGTTCGCGAAATGGATAGTTTTTTGAGATGTCGGTTTTTCTGTTGACATTGGACGTCCTAAAAAATTTTTTTGTACCCCACTAATTATTATATTCTACAAAAAGGAATGTATGACTGTTTAATAGAAGTATTATATATGTCCTATCATAAAAACATGCTGTTAGCTATAACATTTTTAAAACTACTTCAATTATAGCGCGAAACTCACACTTTTCGCATAATAACGAAACTGAAAAATCACACCCTTTAAAGAGGGTATGTACAATATTTCGCCTTGGAACGCCTAGATCGTAAAATATAAAATAGCAATATAGTCCGGTAATATCCCGAAACGCAGCTTTGCAAGTTTAATGTAAAAATTTCCAGGCTCCTTCATTTCCTTTGAAATGAAAATTTAATTCAGGCATAGGTAGACTTAATAAAATTAAAAGAAAAATATATTCCGCATGCAAATGTAGCCTCAAGCCGACACGGTCCACAAAGCCGCATAAAGTTTGCTTATAAGGTTCATTTAGAATTTCCGGAACAATAAAAGCGGAATCGCAGGGTGTATAAAAAGATTTAATTACCCTTAATAAGTGCATGCTGAGATATTACAATTTCTGACGGATAACTGCATTGTTTAGAAACAATGTTGTATCGTTAATAATGGATGCTAAGGTCGCAAGGCGAGTGCGATTCGATTTGAATGCGGTTCTTTGAGTCTAGGTCATAGAAATAAAAATTTACTGTTTGGAGAACAGTAGGCTTATGATCCGAGAGGGTTTTTATACCACGCTTCTTTTGTGTATCTCCTTCAAATTTCAAATCATGAGAAAATTATGAAATACTTAAATACAAAATATTACAAAAAACATTGAAAATTGCGGAAAATTTACAAAAAATACGAACAACTTTGAAACACTTGGAAATACCTCAAAAACCCTGAGAAAATTACAAAATATTGCAAAAAAACTACGATAAACTTTCAAGTAATGTAAAAAATACGAATGAAACCACTAAAAAATAAGATTTTGAAAAACCGCTAAATAAATATAAGAAAATTACGGAAAATTTACAAAAAATACGAACACTTTGAAACACATCGAAAAATAGCTAAATATTTCATAATTCTGTAAAATTTTTCGTAATCCTTGGATATATCACAAAAACCTCTAAATATGCGGAAATATCTCAAAAACTCCGAGAAAATTACAAATTAAATACAAAATATTGCAAAAAAACATACAAAAATTACATACAAGTAATATGAAAAATACAAATGAAGCTACAGAAAAATAAGATTTTAAAAAGCGATAAAAAATATAAGAAAATTGCGGAAAATTTACCAAAAAATACGAACAACTTCGAAACACTTCGAAATATAGCTAAATATTTCATTATTCTGTTAAATCTCTTCGCAATCCTTGGACATGCCCCAAAAACCTATAAATACGTGGAAATATCTCAAAAACTCCGAAATATCTGAATATTTCGAAGTTTTTTGAAAATTTTTAGAATTTTTTGCGAATTATTCGTAATTTTTCCACATTCGACCCCAGAGCCCCTTTGCAAATCCATGAAATCTTTATTCAAGATACTGTACACCTACTAAATGAAAATCGTTTCCCAAAAATATTCTTTGATGTTGTCATATTTAAATTTTCTACTTTCGCTCTCTTTGGACTACAAAGGCTTTAGAAATCTATCAAACTGTATATGTATATGTACCAGTGGCGGTTCGTCGTGTGAAGCAACTGTGACCGGGCGTCACAGTTAGGTAAACTAATTCTAGTCCCCACCTTGCTTTGTTAGATCACGTTTTAAGTCACGTGACTTTTTAAATTGGTGAACAGTCTTAGTGCCGATCCTCAATTTTATAAAAATTATAAATAAATTTGCAAATTTAAAAGACGTGGAAATTTATTCCTATTATTTGAGACTGAATTAGTAAAATATCCGAATAGTGCAGTGCGTATTATTTTTTATAAAATCTGAATGAAAACCCTGCTCGTGAACATCAGTTCTTCTATAATATTGTAAATGCAACCAAAATTTCCAAATGCATTTAATCGTTTGACCTTGAAAATTAAAAAAATTTTGCCTGCTGCGCTTTTTTTTTGTTTCTTGCCCGCCCAGGAAAAAGGCCACAGGCCTCACCTATTCACAATGTCACGAGCCGCCACTGATATGTACATATACTAAATCGTAAAAAAACAACAGCCACTGAGAAAGAAAAAAACAAATGAATTCTTCTCAATATTCTACGGATTTCATTAGCAACAAAACTAGCAACGGAAACGACCTAGACATAACAAAACCTCATTTTGCAGGAAAAAGGGGTTTCCATAAAAAATTTTCCTGTTTGTAAACACATGAATATAGAATGAACACCTATAAACACTAGAGACCTATGTAATAATGCATTTCGCTATTAATTCTTCAACGAAAAATCCCTTTTGCTGTAATAATTTACCGTGATGAAAATTTTACAGCTGCGCCTGTTGGCGAGGGCGACAGTTCATTCTGAACTCGATTTACAAATCAAATTAACGTTTATTAGTGAAGACCCCGGTGTCCCAATTATAACTGACGTGTCTCCGAGCCAACACCAACTATAATATATGTATATACCCGGTAGCAATTTACTTCTAACAAAAACAATAAATTACTATTATACTGACATATCCAACCTATTACATTGGACGTGTAGCTTGCTGAAGGCGTACCGCATGAAAGATTCTACAAATTTTTCGCGGCTTTTTTAGTAGATCCAGTGTTGTATATTTTGGGACGCGTCAGCTTCTAAATGGGACGGTAAATCATTGTATCCAAAATTTAACAAACCGAATCCGAAGCACGACGTAATGTCACAGTCTTCCACAATTCCGCCTAACTCGAAACTAAAAATAACTGCATGATAAACGACCCGTATCACCTCACTGGCATTTGCACTGGTAATTGGAAAGCCTTAATTAACGTCTTCAGACGTATTAGAAAAGATTTCAAATGGGAAATCTCAAGACCAAATTGCAACAACAAACTCAAAAATAAATTAGTAGTTGGAAAGCAATAACTGTTCCTCCTTTAGCAATTTTACACAATGTCATTTATTTTTACATATTTGTAATGGTTTTTATACCCGGAAAATGTAAATGAATTGAACATACGTTATACGTTGTGTAGAACCACACGTCTGCGTGTATATTTGCTGTTATTTAATGACGTCTCTCGTACTACCATAGTGTTACATTAACAATTATCAATTTTCTGTCAATTCGGAGACGATTACATTCCAACTATCCCCGTCGAAAACACCGACAAGGACGCGGGCCGCCCTAATTAACAGCAACATCAAATTATGGTAATAAATCAAATAGAGACAAATTGAGAGGGGTCGTTCAATTTTGATGTCGAATTTCATTATGGTGGTTTTATCCCTCGGAGGCGGTTTTTTTATCCGACAGCTTGTTGAAAGTTTGCGGTGGAGGCGCCGGGAACCACCATTGTTCAGGTCTGCGAATGGCTTTTTAGACCCAGTAACAATTTAGGAGTTCTGGGAACTCGGAGACAAAACGTCACATTTCCTCAACGTCTTGAGTTAGCTGTTAATGAAAAAGTGATGAATTCATACTCGGCAGTCATTCGCTCGGGCGACAGGATGTCTTTTGTTATATTTATTAGAACTAACGTTTCTTTAAAAGTCGCCAAAAACAAAACCGATGGCGAAGAAGATGGAGTCGGCGCTGCTATGGAGCCTTTGCCCACTTATCTTTCGCTTGACAAACATTATATTTAAGGAAGTAAGCTCGAAAATGCTTCTCGAGTGGCATTTTAAAATGTCTTCAGAACAATTTTGTAAATTGTTTTGAGTAGCAAAACTCATTTTCATGATACTTTAGAATCTATTCGAGTCACTATTACTAGGTTACGGAAATCATACGCAAATACCTATCAAATTTTTTAAATTTCGAACTTTGTAATGCGTTTATATCCATCACTATTTGCTTATAATTATCTACTAACACAAAATGCGAAAAAATAGTATGAACAAATCTCGTAAGAGAAGCAGTTTTACTAAACTTGTTTAATATACTATTACTATTATCAGTGTCTGTATCACATGAACTGAACCACGGTAGGTAAATACGATGCAGCACTTGACAGCGCGTGTTTTTGTTCTTCCTGCCCATTTCCATAATTTTTCCGACAGCCGCTCGCGGTAACTGCGTCATATCCATCGATTACCCTCTACCACTGACTGTTCAAATGACAGCTTTTATTGATGGCTTCCATTATCGCAACTTTCCTGAAGGTGACACCAATTAATTGTGTTTATCTTGAAAATTGACCATAAATAAAATATTTGAGTACAGGCCTTTCAGGCCGCTATTTTTACGTTATTTCCCGTGGCTAGGGGGACGCCCCCAAAGCGGTTGATGAGTCCGTTCGCCTGCCGAAAGGTGAAAAGGGAAATGAATGTTTACTCGTCTCTGGTTAAGTCCTGTACTCGTCGGAAGATATATCTAAATGATAGGTTTTCGAGCACTACGTCAGATTAGCCCGATATCGATTGTTTGCTACTTCTGGTAAACAACAATTAGTAGATTGGACGGGCCCTGGAATATCACACTTCAAATAGAGCGCGGTACGAATTTCCGCAAAACAAGACGCGGTATTGTACCTTGGAGCGAACTTTGGGACACCCTATACATAGACAATATAGGAAATACGATAATCAAATTCGGCATCAAAATTTCTCCACTTTCGCGAGCAGACGAGATGATCGAATCGAATCCTCACGGTCGAATTCATTCGGGCATAACGTCCCGCATTATCGTAGCCGGGAAAGTAGGGCGGAAGAAATATAAAACGTAGCCATCAGGCCTAATCCCCGGCGAAGATTACCTAAATTCATCAGTGTAAAACCATGTGCTTTTATTACTTGTATTAATACGCCCCATCCGGCGCGCAATTTGTCTCCCAGACGATGTTAATGTAATTAAAAACCTTTGTTCTCGCGCGTCGCGACTAAAAATATGTTAATGCCATTTGCGGGACAAATTAAAAATGAATCGAGGGCGCATTTATCCAATTTAAGAGGGGAATTAATTTGATATCGCGCCCCCCGGAGGGTGAGCCCGTCTTAAAAATTCGATGCCTGATTGGCCCTTACTTTTTGCCTCTTTTGGAAGAAATTTAAGTGCAAATTACGGTGTAATATTCATCTTCTATTAATTGCGCGGCGTGTTAAGGTCCACAAACGAGATGTACGGTTTAATCACTCCAGAAATTGCTTTAAGAATCCCCCACATTAAAGCTAAATAGTATGTGATGATTATGCTACGTGCAAATTGCACTTACCGTTTCATCTGTCACAATGACAATAAATTGTTTAGCCAGCAATAAGACAGGCACATAAAATGGGTGACGCCTCTGAGACTGTATTCACTTTGACGTTCTGGATTCGAATCCGTCTTTAGTTTCACTGTAGCACCCACCAATTTGAAAAAAGTCGCCGGAAAAATCCGAAAAACCGCTAGAAAACCATTTATATTGAAATTTCTACACTTTAAAAAATTTTCACTCAAATTTCACTCAATTTTACTCAATAATATATCAATTTCTGCCCACAGTATATCCTAATACAGTGTTGAAATTAATTCACTTCGCGGGGAATTCTCCTGTCCTGGCTGAGACCCGCCGCCGCCGACTAAAGCCTGTTCTCTTGGCTATCACGCTTTTCTGGAGCATCTGACGGGCCCCTATCAACTGTGGTCGAGATTACAGAAGCATTATGTAAGTGGTGCCATCTTTACGGCGCCATTCAAATTACTCGAAATTAACGTACATTTAAACTCACTCATTTACTCTGATTTAGGTACAAAATCAAAATGAACAATATTGTGTGAAAATGTACTCAATAATTTCACTCAATGAATTCACTCAGAACCTTTATTGCTTTCACTCACTCCGATTTTTTTACAGTGAAGTGAAATGAGGAATTTATGTAGACCCATCCAAGTCTTATTGCAACGTCTACGTCAGTATACGCTGAAGACGAATCTGACACTGGTTCCATCCACATTGACATTAAAGTAAAAGCTGGAAATAATTGAAGCCCTAATTTGATAACAAAGCCACAAAGAGAGCCACATATCATTTCCGAAGGAAAATTCATCACTTCACTGCAAATTTCAGAGAAAAGTGAAATTTTTGGGTGAAAACGCCCAAATATGGGTCAAAACTGATTTTTTACTAAATTTTGTCCAAATATATCCATTTCGTAGTATTTTGAGGCTCTGAATACGATGCCATTAGTAAAATTTACCAATGACCTCGATATTTCTCAGAAAATCCACTGTTTGGGTGAAAATTGCCCCAAATATGGGTCAAAAACGAATTTTTCTTAAATTTTGTCCAAATATATAATTTTCGTAGTATTTTGGGGTGCTGAACACGATGCCATTAGTAAAATTTACCAATGACCTCGATATTTCTCAGAAAATCCACTATTTGGGTAAAAATTGGCCCAAATATGGGTTAAAATCGATTTTTTTTAATTTTGTCCAAATATATCCTTTTCGTAACATTTTGGGGCGCTGAACACGATGCCATTAGTAAAATTTACCAATGACCTCGATATTTCTCAGAAAATCCACTGTTTGGGTGAAAACTGGCCCAAATATGGGTCAAAAACGAATTTTTCTTAAATTTTGTCCAAATACATCATTTTCGTAATATTTTGGGGCGCTGAACACGATGCCATTAGTAAAATTTACCAATGACCTCGATATTTCTCAGAAAATCCACTGTTTGAGTTAAAACTGGCCCAAATATGTGTCAAAAACGAATTTTTCTTAAATTTTGTCCAAATAAATCATTTTCGTAGTATTTTGGGGCGCTGAACACGATTCCATTAGTAAAATTTACCAATGACCTCGATATTTCTCAGAAAAACCACTATTTGGGTGAAAACTGGCCCAAAAATGGGTCAGAAACGATTTTTTTTTTAATTTTGTCCAAATATATGATTTTCGTAATATTTTGGGGCGCTGAACACGATGCCATTAGTAAAATTTACCAATGACCTCGATATTTCTCAGAAAATCCACTGTTTGGGTGAAAACTGGCCCAAATATGGGTCAAAATCGAATTTTTCTTAAATTTTGTCCAAATATATCATTTTCGTAGTATTTTGGGGCGCTGAACACGATGCCATTAGTAAAATTTACCAATGACATCGATATTTCTCAGAAAATCCACTATATGGGTGAAAATTGACCCAAATATGGGTATGGGATTTTTTCCTAAATTTTATTCAACAGACTTATATGGGGGCAAAGTTGCATAATCAGGGGATCAACATTATGCCTCTAAAAAATCAAGGCTAACATGATTAGTTTTCGAAATACATATATGAAAAAAAACTAAATTTTGGAAATCCGTTTTTGTTACATTTCAGCCTTGTTTGAGGCAATATTGGAAAAAAAACACTTTCTCATGGCAACTTTTTGCCCTCTATCGAATGGCATAATAAATTTTTAAATGTAACGTTTCGTCTCTCCAGGACCATCACCAACTTCATTTTTTTTTAATACGACCCTGGAAATTTTATTACATTTATGCAAGCCTTCATGGCCCTCAATACTGCACTGCCTCAACCCGAACCAGATTCAGATGTTTTGTCTCGAAAAATTCATCTTCATGTTTCGAACACTTACTGCGAAAATACGACGTGTCATTCCCTCTCGACTCCAGCAGTTCTCAACATGTACACCCTTTTTTTGTTAAGTTAAATAGTTATTACAGCAGTTAATGTTCATTTGTGCTGCGAACTACAACTTACACACATGCAAGCCAGATTTTCGGAGTAGTTCTTTGACAGCTATTTGCTTATAGTTTTTAACAATGAATTGCGTCGGATCACGCAAAGCTCTGAAATTTGCTAGTTTCCAGTGCTGAAACGCCAAACAAAAGCCTCTTTATTACGAACTTGCGGCCGGTGTAGGCGCGCTCGAAACAAAATCGGTCGGAATCGAATTAGTGGAAATTTATACCTAGGCAATTTTTAATGCGGCCGCCGCCGAGCCGCGGGACCGGCGGAGTGTGTATGGCTCATAATAACGGGATAACAAAGGGGGCCATGAATCAAGCACAACAATGTGCTCGGCTTCCACCGTGGAAATTTTAGATTTTTGTCGAGCGTTTTGTTTCCCGACGACTTTTATGCGCTTTACATTACACAATCTAGTGAAAAGTATTCAGGAGCAGTCAGAACGGCCTGATTTATACACAACCTGCGTACGGGAATTATTCCGGGGGACGTTTTAATGTATTCTTGGGAGATTTCCGAACTGGATTCAAGAGGACGCTTGTTTTAAATTAATTTCTAGTTGGCTGTTATTTAATTGTCCCTGAATTCCAGGCTGCGCGTTATTGTCATTTGATTAGGGCGCTAAGTCGGATATTTTCGGAGGAGTTACGGGCGGCGACGCGACGCGGCGATCGACAGTCAAATTAATTTCCGTCCGCTGGGGAGTTATTATCTGGAGGAGAAAAATGCGCGGGACTTTAATTATTCCCTCATTAATCTCTAGCTCTTTGCCAAAGAAATTTGTTTTACGGTCCTTGGTACATTCGCAAATTTCAGATTATAATGATTTCCTGTATAGTGGTCCATAAGAAAAGCGGCGCCATCTGGATTAGTATTAAATAATATAATAATTTATTATCCCAAAGACTATGACAATAAAAGTAGGACTAATCATACACATACGTTTACCAACAAATGTACAGAGTTAGTCACTGTAATCTGACAACTTATTGTGAGTTTATTACTGAAATTACAAAAAATGTTTAATACATTTAAAAAACAAAATTTTTCTTTAATTTAGTAATTTCCATTATTCAATTGTTTTTCTAATACTGTATTACAAAAATCCATAAAAAAGCTTATTGTAAAACCAATTAAGAGTTGACTTTTTCTGTAATAATTTAAATTAAATTAATTGTTACTGAGTGTGAGTAATTTTGTACTATGAAAATCGAGACTCAGTGTACTACACGCCATACACCACGCCACGAGATGACCTAATGGGGACGATGGGAATATACAAAGACAGCGCACGACAACCATAAAGTGGGCGTGGGGTCACTCAATAAGGAGGACATTTGCTTCGATTTAGCTACAAGTGTACCAAATACTAGTTTATTTGCAGAATTTATTTAACGGGTGCCTATATTTCAGTGAACGTACTCAGTTTTAGTTCAAATATTATTATAAATGAGTAAAATTATCAAAATATTCATTAGCTTTTACTCACACCGGTTTTTTTACAGTGTACGAACTAAACCTACTATTTTTTCAAGAGATAAAGTTGACCCTCTGTATTTTACAACCCGTATTCTCCGAATTTTGACGATAAATTAACCGCCAAGTTTTCTCTCCGGCGACGGGCGATTAGCCGCTTCCACAAATAAGGTCCCCCCTCCGTCCGCCGCTTGTTTTGACAAATTCGAGACAATCCGTCTTAAGCCCGGGCATTAATTACCAAACTGCGCGTGTTAAATATGTCAGTTGAAAGCAACACATGCGCGAAGAAACGAAATATAAAACGGGATCGGTGAAATATAATATTTCTTTGAAGTGTCAGCGACGACGTGTCCCCAAACATAAAGTAAAATAATTCGTGTCGGCCCGACTCCATTCCTCATCTATTAAAATACCCCGTCACAGATGAAACGGCGCAGAGACGCTAATTCCGTCGCATCCGAGCAGAAACCGACGCTCGTTTTTTTAAATACGTGATACTAATTAAGATCCGATTGACGTAAATTGCAGCTATTCAAAGGAAGGCGGTTCCTATCGGTCTTATTAGCTCGCTAGTTGCGACATATGGGGCGCAATAATCGTAACTATGTAAAATTATGACGTATCTGACGGGGAAATTTAAATTGGACACACACGTCTGGCGCCACGATTTGAAATATACGGAAAGAATATTAATAAATATAATAGTATATTTTCAGATAACGACTTAAATTAGAAGATTTAAATACACGTACCTATACAGGGTGATTCACAACTTATCCAAAAAAAATTTGAGAATAGATGCGACACGAGAAATGGAGTCAATATTGTAAAAAAATTATTGTAAAATCCTTATAGTTTCTGAGAAAAAAAATTATTGAAGTTATAGCACATTAAACCACTACATAGCTGGACAACTGTAATCTCTAGCGTCATTCGCAATACGCGTGGAGAGCCATGTGACTCCTAATACCGAAATCCGTCGTTGCGGTTGTTATTGCCTGTTATCTGTGGTATTTACATCAGTTTTTTAGTAGTTAGTGTCAAAAATGGCTTGCGTGTATAGCAACTCAGAGTTGATGGATCTCGTTTTAATTTTTGGTGAAGCAAGACAACATTTGTATTATTGTGAAGTATTTGTGTTATGGTGAAGCAAGACATCATTTGTGTTTGTTCGTAGAAAGTGAGTAAGACGGACCCAAATGTGTTTACACGTGAGTGGATAAAATTTTGAACAATTGCTGTTGCGGCATCGGGTATGTCAAATGATTTTATTATTTAAAAACACAAATTAATTTTATTAATAATTAATAAAGGCAAAAGAATTTGAATTTGCCGATATAAAATAGGTGGGATAAAATTCTATTTACATATTTCTTTCTTTGCGAAAGTTTTTGTCCGTTTTTATCACGCCGCCATACCGGTCGCATTGTGCGAGGTCAGGTTTTACAGTGGACCAGTTTCCAGTGCCGTGCAGAAGTGTATTTTTAAATCAATTTCGAACTGACCTCTTTGGTTTTTTCTTTACAAAATTGTATTTGTAAGGGTCCCCTGTACATCCAGAATTTTTTTTTTTTGGATAAGTTCTGAATCACCCTGTATACTAAAACGTAGGTATGAGTTTGCACCTAATTTATAAAACGAAAAGGGTCTTTAATTTAATTTTAGTTAAACTGGCTGATATTAGTACACATGGTGATTGATTTGCCTCTTATATATAACAGTTCTCAAAGTTTTAAATTTAATCCAATACTTGTTACTTCTGGTGTGACACAAGGTTCACATTTAGGCCCAATACTGTTTCTTATATATCTAGTGTGACCCATTTGTTTTTAATAAAATCTTTTTATTGAGCTATTTTAACCGGACTTTTTTTAAAGTGTAGAGCTTGATGAAGTGTGCTTTGTAAAGGAATATTTTAGGAGTAAAATTATAATATTTTATTTTAGGGATTTTTTGAGAAAAAAAATATTTACGCCACTGGATTCAGGACACCCCAAAACGGGCCAATACCAAATGTTATCAAATTTTTTTAAATAAAAACGATTTTGTACCCAAATTAAAAATTCAGAAATCTTTACTTTTTTTTCATTATCCATGAAGCAAAACAAAAATTGAGGTAGTTAGCTAATTGTCAAAAGTGACAAATTAGATGTAGTAAAATAGGAAATAATTATAAATTAATGTGATAATGTGTGTTCGACAAGAAAGTGCAATAGAATTTCATACTAGGCACCCAGACAGACGAGTAAATTGGAGTAGTGTACAGTATATTAATAAAGTTTTCAATGAAACAGACTATGTTTCAAAAAATTTATTAAAAACTAGACATATGTAATGGGCGAATTTTGAGAAAACTACCGGTGATAGTAAACTGAAATCAGTAGCCTCCAAAATATTGTCGGGTCCTAACAGATCGCCCTGTATTTAACTACAGCTCCAGCTCATGCTGGCACCTATCTCACTCCGCGACCTGGAAAAAAGCAGCGCAAATTTGTTTAGAGCAACGCACGGCCCCCCGAAAGTAAACAGTTATGGTACACACCGAAAAACCTTTTAATTTAACAGTTCCGGCTTATTCCTGTTAATTACGTGTTTTGTTTAATTAAATTGGCTTTTCATTTAACGCTCCGGAGAACATTTTGATGAGAATTTGGTGAAGTTGCCTGGGCATTATATTCAAACATTAAACTTTTAAATTAACTACTCTATCAGCTCCGTTGTTTTAAACAAAACAAATCCAAACCCCATTATCCCGTTGCACCATCGATTTTTTTTAAGGTCCTTTTAATCTTTCGTTCCGCTTGTTGTGCTTAATAAAGGAATATTCGGTGCTAAACACGAAGGGTTATTGTTCTGCTTGTTGAAGTACAATAACACTGACCCGCCATCACAACCACCCACTGTTGGCAAACAAAAACACGCTCATTTATGCAGGATTGGAATATAGTTGGTTTACAATTCAAAAAAATATAAATGCATATATAACAATTGATGCTAACTGCATCAACAATCGAAAAATGCGCTATTTTATCCCAAAAAGTTATGAATAAGGGAGGTTTTTATTTCTATTTTATTACACTGAGGGAAAAATCTTGTTTGAAACCATGTAGTACGAAATTTTATTTTTTATTTTTCTTTGAACGAATGCTAGAAACATCCTATACAGGGTGTAAGATTAACAATTTTCAAAATACAGCGAGTATTAATATTGGGGTTTTAACAGCTTTAATTTATTCACGAGAAAAACGTTGACCAAAACGAAAAATTTTCCGCAGCTTTTCCAAAGCCCTATTTTCTTTAGTCCTTAGTAGGACTTATGCCAATGTTTTTTATGAGCTTTTCGAATATAATATTGCCATATTTCTAATTGGCATTAATGAGAAATTGGTAGACAAATAAAGATGTTTTTCCACATTTTCTTACAAAGTTTTCCATTTTTAGGTCCCTTGCGACACTTATGCCAAAAAAATTATGTGATAAAATTGATACTTTTCTTCAACTTACGAACATGGCATACGTCGCTGTACACATTATTTTTTTGAAAAGAAAAATTGAATTTTCACAAAGGTGTCCCCCAGCCCATCTTTTACATTTAGTTTATTGTACTTGTCTCTCGGTTACCTTTCTGTACTCTCAGAGGCATAAACGAGAAAGACGTCATCGAACTTCAGTCTAATATCTCCCGGTCTATAAATAATTTTCGTACTTTCATTCAAATAAATGCCTTGTTAACTATAAAGTAACCTTTAATTCCCCAAATAAACGATTTAATTGGCTGTAATAAATTTTAGACCCAGTCGACCTGTTGCATCACCTGATTTTAGTCTAATGGAACCAATCATCAAGAAAATACCTTGGTACATTTTGGTCCACTGTGTACATTCGTCGGGAAACTACCGGAACTCAGTAGCCTGTACGTCAGGGTGGCGAAACGATAATCCTTGCATACCTTTAATAAATTGTAAACTTAGCTAGTTCAGACAGCAGGTTCATGTTCTGTAGATGTTAACTGATATTAAACCTTCCCTGTCCTATGCTAACACTGCATTAATTTAATGAAACCTACTAAAACGGAATACACAAAATTAATCAGAAATACCACGTCGTATCTTGGTAAGTAGGTACAACGGGATTATCCCGTAATTCCATAGTAATAGTTCGTTCAAATTTTCCTTTGATCTGAAATAACTCGTTAATACCCTCACAAAAAAAAACGGTTTGGTAAGTGTATGAGAAGCTCAAGCAAAGATTAAATTGTCTGCAAAGTTTTAATTTATATTTCAAAAGTTGACTAACAGCGTGGCAAATATTAATTAACAACGTACCTAACAAATAATATTGAACAAAAAGTAATCGACCACTAATTACTGAATCATGATGCATAATGAATACAGTGTTTAACAGTCAGAGAATGTTCAATGTTATATGTCATAGAATAATCAATAGTCATGGAATAGTCAATGTTCAATAGTTATAGAATAGTCAATGTCCAATAGCCATAGAATGTTCAATATTCACGAGTCATAGTTAAATATTTAATATTCAGTAGTCATAGAATAGTCAATGTTCAATAGCACAATCATATAATAGTCTGTGTCCAATAGTCAGAGAATGTTCAAGAGTCACAGATCAATATTCAATGTTCAGCGGTCATGGAATAGTCAATGTTCAATAGCATAGTCATAGAATAGTCAATGTCCGTTAGTCATAGAATGTTCAATTCAAGAGTCGTAGTTCAATAGTCAATGTTCAGTGGTCATAGATTAGTCAATGTTCAATAGTCATAGAATAATCAATCTCCGATAGTCATAGAATGTTCAATTCAAGAGTTATAGTTCAATAGTCAATGTCCAGGGGTCATTAGAATAGTCAAAGTCCAAAAGCTAGTCATAGAATAGTCATAGAATGTTAAATGTTCAATAGTCATAAAATGTTTATGAACACCAATATTTTTTATGTTGAATTAATAATATGGATATTAAATATTGGATAATCATTTAGAATCCCTATAAATAAATACGGTACGGACCACAAAAACAATGATGTAGGTACAATGAACCCATAATATTGTGCAAGGAATAATAGGTTTTTCCTAGCATTGGGAATTTATAAGTGAAAATCAGTGAAAGGGCAATACCGTGGTATTAAATCTAATATTTTCCTTCAAAACATCAGAGGTTCCTCAAGGGTCCATACTTGGACCTCTTCTATTTGTTACTTCTATCAATGATATTACGGAAAATCTTAATACTTATAAAATACCGAAAATATTTTCTCATATTAGCTTTCTTAGAGTGTGAAAATCTTCAAAGTAATATTCCCTCACTTAACAATAAACAATTTACCTCTTAGTATTAGCAAGTCTAACGCCATGTCAAAAAAGATTTGCATAGGTCTTTTTTTGTTTTTTTTTTGTATCCTAAGATTTACTTAGTATTGTTAATATATTTTTAATATTTTTTACAATCATGTTTTGTATACTACTATCTATACTTCAAATGGGTTTTACACTCATATACTCATTTAATATTTTAAGATCAAATAAATAAATACATAAAACGGTGTCTAGTGCCTCTATATGAAGATTTATCAGCTCTTCAAAGTATCAGCTCTAAAAGCAGATCCTGTCACTGTTATATCTTTTCCGTAGGCTGAAATTTTCTACCCTCACCGCCATTAATACGCGGTTAAACCGACTCGAATCAGATATCTCGTATGCACGATCGCGCGCCCTTCAAAATCAAACCGAAGCAGCATAAACCTTTACGGGGCCATCAGCGGAATTGTGTGCACGCTGCAAGCGGATCTGCTTAATGGCCGTTATAAATTAAAGCACCCCGAAGGTGCTGATATTCGGCCTTTGCAGCCGCGCGCCCTCTGCGGTCATTTGCAGAACTGCCGCTGGCTCATCGAGTGTTTTCGGCAACACTGGGCACCCCCCCGGTCAAGAGAAATATGAACTGCTGCCGCCCCCGATAACTTTTCCTATGAATAGCCCGAATAGCGGTCATATTACGACGTAAGGGGTCCCGTACACGTTCGGGTTTACTCCACATTTACGCGCTCGAGCGTGAGACTCCAGAGTAGGATAGAACCGAGTGTGTATGGACTCCTTTATGTTGATCAAAAGTGATCGTTGCAAAACACAAATGACACTGCATATTTATCAGCTAGTAGCAAAGTAGTTATAAAAAGCATGTTTTAAATAACTTTTCAGTGACTATATGATTATGAGTCAGGAATAACTAAATACATATTCCAAATTTGAGAGTAATATATCAACTAGTTTGAAAGATATTTAAAAAAAGTATCGGCCACGGGTCATTTTTGAGCTGTTATATTTTCGTAAGGAGTTAGAATTGGTCCCTCTCCTTCACTTTAACTGTTTGTGTTAATTTTGAATTCTGCAAAACATATTTTACTACTATAAAATACAGAAATCTCAGTAATAGGATAATTATTAATATTCCCAATCAACATCATTTCAATACCGTATATTTTTACACAAAATTGCTTCCTTTATCCTGATCCACCCCAAAAGATCTAATTATTAAAGCGGAAATACCTTTCCGAACATCGATCGGGCAGCCAGAGATGTCCCACCTCGCGAATTTTATCAGTCGTTTCCAATTTCGTTGAATCGTATAATCGCGCGTATCATGCGTATTCTTACTTTTTTTTCACTCCATCACAGAACCCTTGTTTATAGTTTTTTCCAACTTTCTATACCTACATAAGTAGATTTTATTAGAAAAGTTTTTTATTTGTTTCATATATTGCCCGAAACTTGGGTTAATATCTACTATCCAACTTCATAAAAGAATCACTTTCTATTTTTCTTTCCGGAATAATTCCCTTCGACGCCTTTATAAAAAAGGCCCGTATCTGTCAACACAATGCAAGAAAAGCTTTGTATCGGTGACACATGGAGCTGAAATTATTTCAGCAAAAAATGTAATTGTATCGAATCGCTTTCATAAAATACTAAGGGCAACAACCATGCTATTATCTTACACTATTTGTCAAGAAAATATATTTTAACTGATTTATAAGACATTTACGGGAATATATTAAGAAATGCGCAAGAAAATTGTGTAACCTTATTTTTTTATAAATTGCGTAATTGTTTAAACCTTCCAAATCAAAATTCATATACTAGATCAGGGCGGATTTGTTTTGAGGTGGATGTGAGAGGGGGCAAGCAATTTTTTTCTGGATTACCTTCAGTACAACTCACGTAATAAAAGTGTAGATCCCTAGATCTGGGGAGGTCCGGAACTTTTTCAAAATTGCAAAAATGTTTAAAAAATTTAAAAAAATACCTATTTTATCTGAGTTTTTTACTTATATCTTGGAACCTATGCATTTAGAAAGAATATTGAAGAGGAAAAAAAGTTTTAAAATTGAATTTTGCAAAATATACTGTAAGTTAAAAATTTTTAATTTTGTTACCGTTATGTTGCAAAATAGAAATAATTGATTAAAAAAATATAAAATAATTAAGTTTTTTGGATAATTTTGTAAAAAAAAACTTTGAGTATAATAAAACAACACACCAAATTTCATTAAAATCGATTCTAGTTTTCGCAAAATAATTTTTTGAAAAAAATTTTCAAGTATCTAGATGCTTTATTTGAAGCTGTGCAACATTTTGAAAATTCGAAAAATTTTTTTTTTTTATTTTTTTCCAAAAATTATTTTGCGAAAACTGTAGAACCGATTTTAATTAAATTTGGTGTATTGCTTTATTATACTCTAAAGTTTTTTTACCGAAATTAGAATGTCCTCGGAGCTATTAAAATATTTTAAAAAAATTGTCCAAAAGACTTGATTACTTTGCCTTTTTTGCTATTCAATTCAATTATTGCTATTTTGCAACAACGTCAATAAATTTAAACATTTTTTACTTACAGTATATTGTGCAATATTCAATTCTAAAACTTTTTTCCCCTTTAATATTCTTCCAAAATGTATAGGTTCCAAGATGTAAGTAAAAAACTCAGATAAAACATGTACTTTTTTAAATTTTTTAAACATTTTTGCAATTTTGAAAATGTTCCGGACCTCGCCCAGATCTAGGGACCTACACTTTTATTAAGTGATTTGTATTGAAGGTATTCTAGCAAAAATTAGCTTGCCCCCTCTTACATCCAAGAAGAACAGATCCACCCTGGTCTACGGGACACTGCTTTATCCGCAGTGCTACCCAATTTAATCAATTAATCAAACCAGAAATATAATAATCATTACTCCATATCAGTTGCATCCACCAATATTTTTAAAGAATTATCGGAAATGCCACAGTTTCATTGTAATAACTGTACCACCTAAAATATAACTGTTTTCTTGTTATACCTTGATTTTCTTATGTTTCTATGATTTGTTTGTAATAAAATTTCCTGAACATTTGCTTAGTTATAAATTTTGAAAACAATGTCCTTATTTTTCATTATTATGACTCGTGGTAAAAAAAATAGTGTATGGAACTCACATTCAATGGCTATTAGGATACTCATATCCATTAGTATACGAGCAGTGGGCGTAATTCTCATATTTGTATCTTAATAGCTATCATTAAATCAATGTCTAGCTAGCGTAATTGTTAAATCTTTCGTGGATAATTTCCTAGTTGAATTATTTATTTATTTATCCAATAATATGAATTAATTCAAATCGAGTTTCGCTCGCCCACGAAACTGGAAAAAATCCGGAAAACATATGAGCCTGTATGCTGTGTGCATGCTCGATATTTTTATGAATATTCAGTACATGAATAAAATTATAGAGGGTCAAATAATCCCGCATTTGCATTTCTGTTTAAGCCAAATTAAAAAGCAAATAACCTTCCTCTAACAAATCGGATCCGGAAAATCGTTTGAATTCATTTTTGTAATTGACTTCTAAAACTTTGTGTGCGTTGTACGTGATAGTAGTAGCAATTTTTAATTTAATTAAAAGATAAAATTAAACCGCCGACTAATCCGCTTTGGACGGAACTAGAGTGATTTAGGCCGAAGATTTTTCAATTTAAAAAGTAAGGCTGATAAAACGTTGGAATAATACGGGACCGTTCCAACACTCTTTGCATTTTTTCTTTTATCGTACTAGTGACTGGGTGTATATTATTGGCATCATATATATTTTTTGTACATCATCCATTATATCAAATTATACATTTGGGGATAGTCCATATGATTCCAATTTACGAAATTACGCAACTTGAGGTTCTCTAATTTGTTTAATGGAATGTTGCTTGAAAGAAAGACGTCTGTCAGTTCATAGAAAAATAAAGTCTTCAGCGCTAGACGAGGCAAGGCTCTTCAAATGTCTTGTCACTTTAGTTTTGTCACAAGAATTTATAATGCGTTCACACACAGTACAAAACAGGTCATTTCCTTTAATACGTATGTCCCTGTAACTTCAGGATCACTGTTAAACCACATTTGAAATAATTCCCGTCTATTTCTCTTCTCTTTTGGCATTTTACTTCACTTTTCTCCTCAACTAATAATACTACTACAAAGTTCCGTAAATAACTGAACAGTTCAAAACGCGAGTCAGCTGTGAAGGCCACAAACCCCCGCGCCGGCCCTGTTAGACTCTGCACGTGCACTAAGCCTAGTGATGAGTCGGAACTGTTTTTGCAGCTGTGCATTTATTATTAACCAGTAGCAGTTTGTAGGTGACAACAGTATAGAAACAAATAGTTTTTGTAGAAATCGCTTCTAAACAATTTAAATTTATCGCCCGAATTATTTCTCCATGTCAACAAGAGATGGGGAACCATAGTCCGTCGGTAACACGAGACACTTAGAGCTTTTTATTATGGATTGTTCTAGGGTCATGGTGAAGCTTTTGTACCAACAACAAGAACCGAAATTAACATCAGGGCGGGCTTAGGAACTCTATTAGCAGGCCAGACCCCACAGAGCTTTGCCCGAGAACGACAAGGGAAAGTTAAAAATTCCCAGCTAAACACTTTAATAATTATTTCTCTTTTTGATTTGGTGAGAGTTGAGGAAATAGGCTATGCGGAAATAAATTCGCCGGAAAGGGACAGACTACGTGTAACAGCGAGACTGTATCAGCCGTTTCGGTGCCTGATGCCATAAATCAGCCCGGTATCAAATCGACGTCGGGCCATGCATTACTATTAGAACATGCTAAATAGGGAGACGGTATCGCCGTCGTAAATTCGAATTAATACAACTGTAAATAGGACGCCGAGCTAGCTCGTAACTACTTGAGACGTTTTATGGGAACCCCTAAAATTTACCTCGGGAGAAAATAGGAGCTCAGTCCACACACAAGCCGGTACGTAAAGAAGACGGAAGGCAACTTCCGCCCGCTAAATTATACGTTTTAATATTTTTTTAGAGGCGCCCGGGGACATACGCGGCAAGGTGTGATGTTTTTGACGGCCGGAGAAGGCGGGGAACCCCAATAAATTAAATTTTATGTAATATAACGATTAAGGAATCTGGCGCAATTAAATTTCGTTAATTGACTCCTCAAAAAATGTTATCTAAATTTAACTGAAGAATCCAATCAAAAACACTTGAGCTCGTGAAAATAGTAAAATATTTAAGTTACAAATGATTAGATTATGCTTATTTCTGTACAGGTAAGTCATGTAGTTTGTTATTTATACTTTGCAAAGATTTGATGCGAGAGAAAGCATGATTTATTGGTGATAGCTAGCAATATTATAGTGCACTGTGTTTTAGAT
Organism: Anoplophora glabripennis; assembly: GCF_000390285.2. Lineage (NCBI taxonomy): Eukaryota > Metazoa > Arthropoda > Insecta > Coleoptera > Cerambycidae > Anoplophora > Anoplophora glabripennis. The sequence goes on along the minus strand of NW_019417707.1, from coordinate 224,650 downwards.
ACCTGGTACGTTGTAAAATTTGAAGTTTTCTTTGCTGGAAACTAAGTAGAGGCCTTGCAGACTATTTATGAAGCAACTGGAAACTACTTTGGAACTGCTTTATACTGCTGGTAGCGGAAAATTAGTAGCTTTATGAAAATTTATTCTGTACTTGAGAATAAAATTAAAATATTATTATTATTATACTATGTAATATCATTGATCATCAGAATCAGAATATCCATATTAACAATTTTATACAAATTTGGTGTTGCTATAATAATAATTAAAATTTTTATACGACTTTAAGTTTGGTCAGGCAATATTTTCATATGAGTTTCTACATGAACATTTCAAATTCGTTACAATATATTTCCCTTCAATTATGTACTCATTTTGGGAATTTGCATGATTTAAATTTTCTTATAAATTAAAAATATATATTTTTATGTTGATACTAAATTTTATGAAAATTTTCACATAGCAAAAGGATCTTATTCGACACAACTATCTCATTCGAATGTCCAACCTAATTTTTCCTCATATGTGTTCGGCAAATAGGCCATTACGGCGTTATTTGATCAACGGTAAATAGCACTTTGCATTCATTTGACCGGTCGCCACTGGCAACTGGTAGTAATATTTCATTACGGCCCTAAGGGAAAAAAGCCGTTCTAATAAAGGTACATCAATGAAAACAAGCTTTATTCGCAACACGGGTTATACATAGTTAAAAGTTCACATTGTAGTAATTTGATCTTTTCATCCAAATTAAATGGAAATGAACAATTAGGCCACTTAGTAATCCGAGATCTGATGCTCCTCTTCAGACTGAAATCGTATCATCATTCATCGCGACGTCCGTGAGAGCATCTGTTTTCCTCGGGTTTTCTTTATATACGATTTTCGAGGGTGTGCTAGAGGAACTAGAAGTAGCCCCCTTGAAGACGCAACGATTGCACGAAATTCTTACTCAGATTTCCGATCCCTTTTGGAGGAAGTCGCGACATAAATTCGATATCGCTGTAAATTCGAATTTACGCTTCTTTCAGTATAATTCGCTGATTTTAAGACTCAAATCTACTAAGTAAGTACCTTATTAAAATTTAATTTAAGCCGTTTAAAAGTACAACTTCTTTTATGTAACATTATGCAACATAAATGTTATTTAAAAAACCGCAATTTTACTTAATTTTGATTTGCTATAATTCTCGTAAAATAGCCTTATACATTTAAAATAATTTAAAATTGCCGCCACTACATCAAACAATAAGAAACACCAATAAACGTATGCCCTAAATATTGTTTGTAGAGTTTTCAGCCACGAAAATTGAATAATTCCAAACATTTCGAATTTTCACCACCAAGAACGGCAGTGACAACATTTTTAACAGTAAGGCGATGTTTCACTTTGTATTAACTATGTCCCGTCCAAATTTGGTTAGTACAACTCTCTCGGTTTTGAAAATTCAATACCTATGTATGTTTTCAACCAAGAAAATTGAATAATTCCAAACATTTCTAATTTTCACCACCAAAAACGACGGTGACGACATATTTCACAGTAATATGATGCTCCTGTACAAATTTAGTTAGTGTATCTCTCTCGGTACTTCAATTCCAAATAGCATTTAATAGCATATTCCGGTTCAAATCGCAATCAACTCCTTCCTCATCTTCTAATTCGTTTCTGATAGGAATCAAATTTAGGCCCGACAGTAAGTCGCCTAATACAAAAAGAGCGCATTTCGGCAATTTTTATCTCGTGCAATTTGTACATTTCGTTCATAAGTCATCCGCACAATAGTAGACGCATTTTAAACCGAATTGATTGCAAGGTCGTAATAATTGTTTCAGAATACCGCGTACCTTTCGACATCACGATCACGGGGCAGGTAGACGTAATAAAATATTAAAAAGATGAAAACACGACATCTCATCATTATCATGTGATGGGTCGAAAACAGATTGTCCTGTTCTGTAGGTTGTTTAAATAAATAAATAAATAAATAAATAAATAACAGATGATGACACATGTAACATAAAACACCAAAATACTAAAAATAGAAGAAATTGGATGGAAAATGGTAAACGGAAATAGTGAATATTTCCTTTATTTTGACTTGGAAGTAATGTGGGAAAATGGATGTCCAATAGATGACTTACGGTTGATGTAAAGTTATAGATGTCCACTATGGATGTCCATTTTGTACATGTATGGACATGAACTCCATCTGGTGTGGATGAATGTGTGCTATTTGAGCTTTGATTAATTTTCTGTGGTTTTATTGCTTCCCCAACTACACTCCCTCCTCAAATTGACTATCGGCAGTAATTAATGTAATAAATTCACTTAGTTATTTATACTATTGTATTGCTGTTTTAAATACTGAACAAGACCACAACAAGAACCGTTGAAAATAGATTCTGAACATTGTTGATCTAACACAACAGTACACAAAATACTTAATCAACAATAGTTATTGATGTTAAGTTGACACTAAAACCAAAACACACACTATTGTTACTCCCATAGAACTAACTACGTATTTTATTGGACGATAGAATTCGGTTGAAAGGCAAATCGCATTGTTATTTGACCGTAAATTTAGGTAGATAACTTTTTGAAGAGAAACCATTGAAAATAAATGGGCGGACATAAAATTCGCCACAGACGGGAAAATGGGTTGCGGCGGTCCTGATTGACTGTCCATACTATTCAATTTCATCGCTAAAGAAACTTTCTCCAGCTATTTGTACGTAAATGTATTTCGGGCGCATTGAATTTCTTACACGATCGATATGATAGTTACGTTACGTGGAATTTCAGTCGTCAGCTGATATTGATATGTTCAAAAGGAGTTAAGGGAAATTGTAAATTACCTGCTCTATTCAGATCCGGTGAATGTACTAGTACATAAGAACCTGTTATTAGCTACACAAAGGTATGGTTTAATAGCTACGGAAGAAGGTTTATTCCTAACGGTGTCTATTAGCTCAATCCGATTAAATCCAATCCAATTTCCGAAAGGCCAAAATTATTTTATTGCAGTTGCAATTAGTATTTTCGTACTACCGCTGAACACAATATTGTGTGAATGTGTCCTAAAATATTTCAGTCAAGATATTTTTGTTAAATATTATCGTTCGAATTAGCACCATATTTCCAATAATATTTTATCTTTATCACTTACAGTGATAATAGAAATGTAACGACTTTAAGTTTCTATTTTATCGTCATAATCCTACATAAAACGTTAATGGCAAAAGCATAGCAATTATCTTTTGTTGTAGATTTTTACGTGACATGACATAGTGCAATTAACAACATTCTCGTCGAGAATCCTTGATTACAAATAATTAAATAAACGATTTAACTCAAAAAGAATTCATAATAATCAGTGTGTTAGTAGGCTATTGATTATATCCAAAAAATCAGGAACTATAATGTTCAACCAATTTTATTGCATGAATCGTTCAAATGGTCATTTTAGATGAAAAATACGCGGAGTGCTATTAAATTAGTGGGTGGAAATTGGCGATAGGGGTGAAAATGGTCCCCTTTCAGTTTTTTAATTGTAGCTCGAAAACGAAGCAAAATTTCGCTATAGTACATAGGAAAAATTATTTAGAGAATTGAATTTCTCATCGAAATGGCTTATTTAAAAAATTTAAAAGGAAAATTTTATGCAAAAAATCGTTAATAAACAATTTTAAAAAATGCAAAAAATTCGATTTTTTTAATTACCTCCTCCCGTTAGGAGATCAATCCAACTGAGCCGCTAACCAACCTCTTAAAAGGAAAAAGTGGTGAGGTTGCTCAGGGGATCTCTCTAATATAGACCATATAAGGCCTACGTTCTCCCAACACAGACTCTCTTGTTGACGAGACGGCAGAACATTCATATAGAGCATCTAGTACTGTCCGTCTGTCTCTTCACAACCCCTACAAAGAGGTGTTTCATACTTCCTCATGTTGTGAAGGTGCTTCCTTAGCCAACAGTGTTCAGTCTGAACACCTTTGACCTAGACATGACCAGGTATTTTTTGGCTGTAGCCTTTCTAGGATATTCTATTTGATGTCTTGCAGGTATTGAATATATACGTACTACATTTTCGTGACTGATATTAAACTAACAAGATACTGAATGCTCTTTAAATAATTCAGCTTATTTCTTTGTCTCCTCCCAATCTGCCTCGAATATTTCAAATTATACTAATCCGCATACCGTTGCGCTTTTCAAATGATGAATCCACCCTGATTGTGATTCGCAACGCGACCCTACTTAGCTTAATTAAAAACAAGTAATCAGTGAATCAAACCCTTCGTTGACATTAGATTACACCCTAGGTCTCTATATGAACGGCGTACTCGGGATCCGTACATCAGGATTATGTGTTTTGCGAAAATTCTTTCACGTAATTTAGGAAAAAGTACGTGCCGCAAATTATTATTTATGATACCTAAGGGCGGGATACTTAGATCTTTCGTGTTCGCCATTAACACTATTAAAATTGTAATTTCCCACACGTGTTGCTGCCATATATCAAGTTGATGGCAGAACGGCTTTGTAAAACTTGGAAATAATGCTTAGTTACAATACTTCAATGACGTAATCGTTTTTACCCCTTCGATGAAACATTTAAACAAATTTCGTACGGCCTAAGTACAAGCAATATTTGGATAAAACAATAATACAAGATTTGATGGGTATATCTCTATTAATAAAAAGTCCGTACGATATTTGTTGTTCAAGAAAAGAACCGAAGGATGCACTTTTTTATTTCAGCTCCTCAGAACCCCCCCACACCCCGAGAAATTATTCTAATCTCAAAATAGCCGAAAAATTTAGCTTTTATTTTATTAAATTTTAAGTTTATATTTGCTTAGCTCTTATTGATAAAAAAAGTATTTTTGCAAAAAGCATGTCAAAAATGACATAAAAGTTGTAAGTTTTAAAAAACACTCCAAAGTGTGTAGATTGACAGCTTATTACCTAGATGTACACCTTATTCTAGGACACCCTGTATATAGAGACAATATAGAACTTTTACTCAGAAAATCTTTTTGAAAACTTTTTCCTTTCTATTAGTAATAAATGTAATCACAGCATGTGATGTTTAACATCCAAAAAACCACAATTGCTTTTCTGTCAAGTATCTTACGAACAAAACTGAAAATCACAATTCACAATATTTTAAATTTATAGATATAGTTTTATAGTCAAGTATTGATAATGTATAGATGTTCTGATATATATTTTTTCCTAATACTCAATGAAATGACTGATCGTGAACAATTTGAAGTAAAAAATTTTTTTAAAAACCTAACCTTGCTTCAAAATGTTTTCTTCTTAAAATTGGTGTTTTATAGACAAGATATCGCATTTTTAGTAAGACCATGAAAGAATAAGAAAATTCTTTTAATTTTTCGTAGTGAAGATATATTGTTTCTAATTTGCTTAGATTTTCTAAAATCTTGCAATGAATTCACTGAAAATTAGCAATGTTCAAATATTCGACAACAAAAATACCTTTTGAGAGATTGAAATATTAAATTATTTTAAAATCAACGGTCGGAATTGTAATCTATGATTTATTAAAATTTTGCAACATTGGATAGTTAATAATGGGAGTACTTTGGAAACGATGAAGCATTAATAATAATAATATTTAATTTATAATTTCACTTTTATCAACTAATCTCCGACATATATAAATTGGAAGTTGATCAAATATGAATGAGACAGGAACATTTGTAAATTTATCCACAATATAGGTATTGCATTCATTTAATAACATTTTCTAAATAATGTAATTGTACTATTATCTGACAAATAGTATTCACAAATGTATTTGGAACCCATGATTAGCAGATAGTTGATCGCCATCAATCGAATATATTTTAATGCAAAATACAATTTATAAATAATTAAAGCCTGACATACAACTCAGATCAACCAATGCCAATCTTCTGAATATTATCATTAACACAATTAGAATTAAATAACGTCCTTATCGATTACAAAAACAGAGTTTTTCGCAAAATAATGTCGAATTTAAGAAAAAATAATAGAAACTAGGAGTAAGATCAGGGCATCAAGGTGGGTGACCAGTATTTTAACAGCATAATTGATAATAGAAAATATGATTCAACTGCTTAATTTTTTCCTTTATTAATTTATTGCTATAATTTAAGCTATCTAAATGTAATCTCTAACATCCAAGAAAACACAAAATAAATTTATACTGACAGTATAACTCTTCGAATCCTTGAATTTGCAACGGTTTTGAATAGTTCATCATTTCTTTCCTAACCTTGCTTCAAAATGTTCTGTAATCCTCCGCAATGTAAAACAATATCAAAATATTGTACGACAATCTTGGGGAATTGAAATATGAAATTATTTTAAATGATCGACGGGTTGCAACAGTAGTCTCTGATTTATTACAGTTTTCCAATGTTGGATAATTAATGGAAATACTTTAGGAACGATGAGACATTAATAACCATGTTTAATTTATAATTTAACATTGACATTTATAAATTGGACGTTGATCCAATATGAATTATCAGTTTTATGTTACAAATCTAAAACGCGAGTATGTGCCGAAATTTTACTAAAAGGGAAACAGGGATATTCGTAAGTTTATTGGAGATATTACCTAGATTTCCACATATAGGTGTTTTGTGCATATAATAACAATTTCTAAATAATGCTACCTGACAAATGGTGTCAATTCGAAACCCATAATCATCAGCTATTAGTAATAATGTTAAGTATACTATAATTTTAATGTAAAATATTACATCTAAACAGTTAACAGCGGTAATAAACGTGGAACAATTTTCTTCGACAAGCCTCTAATTTCCGGAAAAACCTTTTTACACCGAGAAAACCTACTCACCTTCCCGAATCCAGCGATATATCCCTACGGTCTCTACGGCATCCACACAACAATAATTCTAAAATGTATCGTTACGATTCAATGAACTACTGAGGACATTTATGAGAGTCTAAGTCTAGGGGGGAGGGCGACTAACAACGACGACAAGACCGGCAGTGGCAATATAACTGACCGGCCCTACATGAAAACTTCGCGGTAACTCAATCGACTGAATTTCGAAGGTCCCGTTTCTAGCGCAGTTGGCGGCTAACTGAGGACGCTCGCGGCGCTGGCGACGTCTACGGCTGGCGCGCAGAGAGACTTCATCTGTTTTTATCCTTCTGCATAAATATGACACGCTTATTAATTTATAGGTTCAATTCCACCTCGTGTACGAGGTGCTTCCCGACTTTTCGATGCAACACCAACAAATCACGGATGGGGAAATAAACGTATTTTTCTTTTGCGGCAGGTAGAAACGTTATTTATCCCAAATCTGGGTCACTGATGGCTCCGCTGTTTTCTGTTTTATAGACCCCGTTTCCGATGCACCCAGGTAGATTATAAACAAACAACGGGATAGATGCGGCCCTCGTTCATTTTTTATTTGCCGTAGCGTCCGTTTTTCTCCCGCCGGAACCGATCAGGATAAAGAATTTAGCAGCTTGGATCCTGATCCAATCAACAATTTTTTTAATTTGTAGAGTAATAAAAGCCTAATTAGACCAGGGCGGATCTGTTTTGAGGTGGATGTGAAAGGGGGCAAGCAATTTTTTTATAGATTACCTTCAGTACAACTTGCATAATAAAAGTGTAGATCCCTAGATCTGGGCGGGGTCCGGAACATATTCGTAAATGCAAAATTTTTTTAAATATTTTTAAAAATACCAATTTTATCTGAGTTTTTTACTTATATCTTGGAACCTATGCATTTTGGAAGAATATTGAAGAGGAAAAAAGTTTTAGAATTGAATTTTGCACAATATACTGTCAGTTAAAAATGTTTAAATTTATTACCGATTATGCAAAACAGCAATAATTGATGAAAAAAATCAAGATTTTTTTTGGATAATTTTTTAAAAATATTTTAATTGCTCCGAGGGCATTCTAATTTTGGTAAAAAAAAACTTTAGAGTATAATAAAACAACTCACCAAATTTCATTAAAATCGGTTTGATAGTTTTCGCAAAATAATTTTTCGAAAAAAATTTTGAAACAAATTTTCGAATTTTCGAAATGTTGCACAGCCTCAAATAAAGCATCTACTCGTAGATACTTGAAAATTTTTTCACATAAAAAAGACCGCTCAACCTTTCAAATGGTTTTTGAAAAATTGAAATCGGTTGATTAGGACGGCCTCAGTAAATTTTTAAAGCTAACACTTTTTTTTTAATTTTTAAACAATTCGATTACATTTATTAATTTGCAATTTAGTTTTTTTTCAAATATTACAATTTTAAAGTACTATTTTTTCTTAATTTTATCTGTATTTAACAAAAAAATTCCAAATAAAGAAAAATTTTTAATTTGTTTAAACAAAAATTATTTAAATAATTGTAATAACGCATTGCAACAAGCTCAACTGCTAATTACAAAATGAACACACTTGTGAAAAAATGACCAAAGCAATATCGGGAGTATAACACAGCAAAAACTGCAAGTGAATAGTAATTGAACAGTAATATCAATTAAGAACTATTTGACAATAAGTCCAACGAAACTGATATTTATCAACATTCTAAATATTTGACGTACTCATAAATAATAGTATAATATTTCTAATATCTTCACATAAAATATTCTCTGCTATCGATATCGATAGATTACTCACAGTTGGATATCTAAACTACGATGTTAAATAAAGAAGAATTTTGTTTCTAACAGAATAAGTAGGTATATTTAAAAACACGCTATTTTTCGATATATATTTTGAAATATTGATTTAAAAACTCGCGAAAAACTGTATCCTAAAGTTGTTTCGACTACTCTATCTCTGGGTGTTACTCTGGAGTTACTTTGGATACAATCATACGCTAATAACTCAAATAGAATATACAGGGTAGGAAAGTACCGATGGTCTATCTGAAGTTACGTGAGAGCGATAATAAGATCCACTTCTTATTTGTGGAAGGGCAAAATGGGCGTTGACTATTAGACGCCTTCATTATAGCCATCCTTGTCTATCACATGGATTTCTATGGCTTACTTTATCGCTCTTACGTAACTTCTGATAGACCATCGGTACTTTCCTACACTGTATAATTGATCGAGAATAATGGCTAAGTGTGCTGACCAAATTGCACGTGAATATAGAAGTATTACTATAGCATTACTCCTAACCTCTTCGTTTATTTGTTATGTTGTTATGAAAAATATACACATACGCACACGCACGCACGCACACGCACGCACACTCACACAAACGAATGGATACGCACTATATAGACGAATATATACGTATTATACAGTTTTTAAGCTTCATGGAGCTTTTACGCGACTAATAAGCATTTAAACATGTGCTTGATACGCATTCGCATTATCATCTTTTAACATCGAATATCTCGGAAACTGTCCATTAGCGAACTTTGGGCCGATGAAGACTTTTGTTCCTCATAACAAAAACAACCTATTCCCAAAATTTCATTAAAATTGACCGAACGGAGTTTTTTTCATTGAAAAAATGCAATAGCATAGGGTAAAATATACAGTATATTTAATGCATAAATAATAAACTTTGTTTATAACACAATATATAGACAGTTTGCATTACGATATTCGAATTCCTTGGCTCGCGAGACATCGGATTAAAAAATATATCGAAACTGATCCATTAGAAGCCAAGATAATGCACTCAGGTCTCTCTCTCTCTCTCTCTCTCTCTCTCTCTCTCTGCGAAAACTATCAAACCGATTTTAATGAAATTTGGTGTGTTGTTTTATTATACTCTAAAAGTTTTTTTTACCAAAATAAGCGGAGCAATTAAAATATTTTTAAAAAATAATCCAAAAAAAAACTTGATTATTTTGCCTTTTTTCATCAATTATTGCTGTTTTGCAATATCGGTAGAGTTGTTTCAAAATCTTATGAGCTTTGATCTTCATATGCGCAGAAACATAATTCCGACCGTCGCCTAAATTATTCTACGTCCTAAAAACATTACATCTATTATTCACAGTCTATCTCGAGCTCTCGTAGCGTAAACAAGAATACTTTATTTGTTATTTTTTTTATTATTTATCATTAACCACCATCAGCGTAACAACAAATTTTCACAAAAATTACTATCTGTCAAAACTAATTCTCCACAAACTTGTTTCCAAGGCAACTAAGCGCTTGTTTCCAAAGCATGCTATGTTTAATGTAGAAAATAAATTAAAATGATTTCGTATTCATCACATGCAAGCAATGTTATTTTAGCGTTTTTCTCGAAAACGGTTAGATTTATCGAAACAAATAAAGTATACCATTTTTATGTCAAAAGGTTAGGAGAACAAAAATATTCAGTCAAAAGTCGCATAAAGTGTAGCACAAAAAAGTTGGAACCATTCAAATCAAAATAAAGGCTCGTATG
>NW_019417707.1:184075-213971 GCF_000390285.2 Anoplophora glabripennis | reverse complement strand
AATATCATAATAAAATGCCCTATTCTTTATTATTTTAATTTAGACAATAAAAATATATATAACGAACGTGCGCCAGTTGCTTTTATTGATGCCCGAGCGCCTTAGTTCATTTCTAGTTGTAATCAGGCACGTGGTCTAATTCTGAGTCAATGTTTTCACGACGTGCTTATTAGAAGAATTATGCGGATACGCCACGCCTTTCGCGCATTTCGCGGCTCATGAGATTTTAAAACTACTCTAATAAATTTAAACATTTTTAACTTACCGTATTCAGTATGCAAAATTTAATTCTAAAACTTTTTTCCTCTTCAATATTCTTCCAAAATGCATAGGTTCCAAGATATAATTAAAACACTTTGATAAAATAGGTATTTTTTAAATTTTTGCAATTTTGGAAATGTTCCGGACATCGCCCAGATCTAGGGATCTACACTTTTATTATGTGAGTTGTACGGAAGGTATTCCAGCAAAAATTAGCTTGCCCCTCTTATATCCAAGAAGTGCGATATTTCGACAAATCCGCCCTAATCTATAATGTGAATACATATATCGCTTTCCACACTAAATTGAGAGATAAATCGCTGATTAAATTTTTGACATTCTTCAAAATAAATTAACAGCTAAACATTGATTTTACATCAAGATACAGTTGATTTGCAAAATAATGTAAGACCTCGTATGTTATAATAGAATGGATTGGACTTATTTTGACTTTTGGATTTTATTTTTGCTAGGAAATAAAAGTCATTCAGGAAATAAATTTTTTAAAGATATATTCGGAGCGTTCTATTCAAATCAGTTCCTTATAATAACTCCGTTAGTATTATTATTTACTCTGGTACACTTTTATTCGATCCACAACGACAAAAGAAGGAGTCATTTCCCGATATATGAAATGTGTATCATGTGGCATGCTCTAAAATCCATCTAAAGCGGATTTATTATTCTTGTATTTATTTTGCGAGAAGTACGTAGAAAATTCTGAAAATGGAATTACGCTATCAAAGAGTTCTTTATGTATTTCTGTTCGATTGAAATATCTTGAAATTTTGTTTGTATTTACTCCCACCATTTGCGTACGTATTCAGTTTATTCATGCGAATCAGATATCAGTCAGTTTTAATAATCGAAAATTGAATATAGCGCTGTGTAGCGGACCCGAAACTACATCCGAATAATTATATTTTAAAAGCATTTCGGCATCTTCTTTCTATATTTATTTTGAATCGAAATAGAGGCGAATACTGTGGAAGTTCAATTTTGATCAAATCGGAAAGTAATTTTTTCTGAATTTTATTTTTAAGTGCAGTATCTATCAAAAAATAAAAAATTTGTTTATTAGCAAAAGTAAAATATAATAGTCTGCAGTTCCTCGCATAACATGAATTCCCTGCAAATAATTCTATAGGGTGTCTCAAACTCGATACTATGGGCCTACTGTGACAAAAAAAAATTAAATAAAATTTGGGGTATGTACGAACTGCAACTGGTACCTAATAACAAATTGTTTCTTAAAGAAATGTTATATCCGTTATAAAAAAAAATAACAATTTAACAGAAAGATATGTCAATAACTGATCACTGTGACGCACCCTGTACCTATACGACAAATATAAGAGACTGACAAATTGTGTTTGCTCCACGGGACGAAGGGGGATAAAAATCGGGCCGGCTGCGTCCCATTATTGCGGAGCCGCGCGGCAATTTAAATACAATTTTCGGGCTGCGGAACGGATGAAAAGTTAATATTCAGGCATGTCATTCGGGATAATGTTCATCAGAAAGTGCCTAATTGTTCTCGGGAGCGGCGCAGAATTCCACATTGACATTCGGAGCATTTTTACCTCACGGGAGTGCTCACATTAGTTAGCTGCCGTACAATATATTCAGAGCAACAAAAGGAGAACCGCAACCGAATGCGAAATGTATTTTATTTCGTCAAGTCGACGGGGTTTATTTAAGTTCGGAAAGGAGAGTGTTAGGAACGCCCGCTTTAATCAAAATAGACGGGTTTCGTAAAGTTGAATAATTAAAAAGTCTTTCGCGTGACTCCGCGTTGCTTTCGTGTTTGCGAGAAGTTGCTCGTGAGACCAAGACTCAAATTGAAGTAAACAAAAAATGGATAGGGTCGTTACCAGCTTTTTTTGTATAATATTCTTCCAAAGAATTGCGTAACATATGTACTTAATAGAAATAAAAAATTTTAATATAGCAGTCTAGCTGTATTAACATTGTTTATTACCCTTCGGTCAATTATTTGACTTTCCCGAACAGAAAAAGCATCTTCATTTCGTAGCAAGGTCGCCTCCAATCTTGTAAAGGTTCTATGATCAGGAATGAGACGCTCTGGATACCTTTCTCGATATAACTCTACAGCTCTTCTTGATGATTTTTTTTGTGACTCGCCGTAAATTAGCAACATGTCAACTTTTTCTGAATGAGAATACATTTTGTGACATTTATGCACTTGAAACAACGAACATTCAATTATTTTCCAACGACTACTTGATCATTCCATCGCTAATGTGATTTTAGGTGGTATTTCTTTTGAGACTCTTTAGGATGATATTGCTTATAACTTTTAAACGGAAAGTAATACAGAAAATTTTCTCTAATAAAAGTTAACAGGAAAAAATAATGGGTATGATTTTTCTTCTTTCCGAAATTAAAATCAGTGCTGAAAAAACGCCGTTTTCAGACTATTGATGACATCAAAGCAAATTGGTCACAGATAAGGACCAATAATGTATAAAATTAATAATAAAAATAAAAAATATAAAGTTCGGTTATTTTCTAAACAGACCTCGTATAAGCACCATCAGAATACTAAAATCTCTAATTTAATCAAATATTTCGAAAATAATACTTAATACATTTAATTTTCCCTACCGACCATATTTCCCGGATATAACTAAGACGTGTTCCTCGCCGTCTGCTCAAGAATAACTCCGAGCGAAGCAGAGTAATACATTTTCCTTCCGTACAGTCACATATTTATCTGGAACGGAAAACTGTTTAGTGCAGAGCTAATATTAAAATTTTCTGCAAATGTTCCGCCGAACAACTGCAGTATTATTAAATGCGTCAAGCTATAACTACAACGTGTTCGAAATGGAAAGAAAAACTAATCGTTTTGCATCCTTTGTTTGTGTTCTGCGCTGTTAGGTATTGCGAATGTGATACCAGTAATGGAAATGCCAGCCAGCAGCGTGCAGATTTGAAAATTTATGTTTAGGATATTGTACGTGTCCCAAAAGAGTACACAGCGCGAATTAGTAGTTTCACTTAATCAAGTTAACCAACAGTTGGAGTAAAATACGAATAAAGTCTATAGCAACAAATCTGGAAAGGGTGGTGGCCGCTCTAAAGGCATCACTTTTCGTATTTACTTGAAAATGAGGATGCGTCCACTTTTTCTTGGTCTGTGATTTTTCGTAATAACTTTCACATTAAAAGTTTAAAAAAAAATGTTAAAATTATCCTTTATTGTTTGTCAGGTCTACTAAATTTTTTCTAGAATAATTTTTTCTTTAATTATAGGTTTTTTGTTTAAAGTTTAATTTTAAATATATCCAAATACTGCCAGAATCTAAATATACATGCCATCCGTAACATTTCCCAAGAACCACCTTCCCCACCACCACTGTAAACATTCCAGAGGGCAACATATGTTGGAAATAACACCGTAATCCACGTTACGGTGTACTTTATCGACGGGACCATGTATGTACTTACTACCCTGGCCTTGCACAAGGTTCGCATGGGTCCCTCACAGAGTAGATCATTTATTTGGAGAAGGAATATAGCGAGAGACAAGAGTGCTTTCAGGCGAACGCGGGAGTTCGTCAGAGACGTTTCAGAGAAGACCTTTTCAGCAACTATGCGAGCTCGCTGAAATTCTCGATATTCCGCTGTATAGCCACATGTCACAGAGAAGTAGGTTGCCTAAGAGTAGTCTATTAAATAAGTAATAATTATCTGAAGGACTGTACAGCGAAGCTCTAGCTCGTATTGTGGGATATATTGCGCAAGAAATTGACTTAAAACGAGATTTAAAATTCACCAAGTCAGTATAGTCCAATTAAATAAGCCTTTAAATCGAAATTTTGATCAACTTGCCTGAATTTTTGTTATGACTTAGTTTGAGGTATATTATAACTCAAAACGGGTAAGGGCTAGAAAAAAAAGTTGTAAAGCATACAATTCTACATAAAATGGCCTCTTGACTTTATCTTGTATTATTAAAATTAACAGAGTTAGGGAGGCTAGAAGTTAAGGAAAGATTTCAGAAATTTAAAAAAATCAGAAGCAGAAAAATGAATGAATTTTGTAATTTTTTTTTCAAACTAAAAAAATCTTAAAATTTCAACACCCTGTAGATCGGTAACGAAGCGTTTGCGGACCTATGTTTATATGAACTTTTAGTCATGAAATAAGCCAAAGAATTACCCCCTCCCTTATGTACATGATATTTAGGAACACCCTGTATATTCCTTATTGAATTGTCTTTTCCGATTATTTTTAAGAGTCACGTGATTACTGGTATTTTAGTAAAGCTTGGATTTGGGTTGGGTGTTGATTATAGAACTAAACTATTAAAATAATAATAATTGTAAATCATTACACCGAATTTTGGCAAAAATATGATTTGGTCGCCCGTTATAAAGGGTGGTCTGTTTTTCATGGCTCACCATCGGCATCTGGGAAACCGTAAGATATACAGGGTGGCTCGAATTAGAAAAAAGTTGCGCCTTTTGAGGGTCATTAAAATAAACCAAACAGATCAAAGAAAATCCTGAAATATTGTGAAAAAACTGGAAATAGCGATTTTAAAATATGCCATCTAGCGTCTAGCTACAAGAAGATACGAGCAATCCATTTTCGTGGAAAGTAAATTTCTACGACCATTAGTGTCAGTTATGCAACGTTCAATTGTTTTTTCTTTCTTATGCCAATGGTGAGCCACGAAAAACGGACCACCCTGTATATCTGTTATAATTTCGATGGTTCTACGGCTAGGCAACATTTATAGATGAGCCGCCCCTGACAAGTGCGGTCGCCATCTTCCTAATTTAATCTTTTACCCAACGAGATCTGTTTACATGCGAGACATTACGAAAGCTGTAACCGAGCCTCGGTCCTGTTTACAAGTGTTTCCTATGGAAGATCATGAACGCTCTCTGCTTTCATTTCAGGTTTTATCCCCAAGGAACAGGTGGCCACTATGGCTCCGCTTCCAATATAAGGGGATACCTTGGAATAGTTTATGTCTATTAGATGCCGAGATAGCCGATGGCTTTTGTTTAAGTAGGTACTTCCCCGGAATAATTGGGTCACCGACTGCAACGGTTATTAGCGATACTGCCAGAGTTCGGGGACGTTTACGTAAGATTAAGTTCTGACTCGTCCAGAACGAATCAGGTGATATTGCGGGGGAGCAGATAACCGAGTAATGGACTCGAAAGCTATTCTCTACGAGACGTAAGGGGGTTACTGGCACTGGGCTACGTCTGAGCAAGGGTAAAATTTGTATATTATCATCAAAAAGTTCATATTAATATCCGGAGATAGTTTAAAGTTCTTACCTTTAAAATAGAATAAAAATATGAGATCTAATTATGGAATATATAATATAAGATATTATTATTATTAATAATATATCTTTATTTTCAAAGAAAATTAGTAAAACAGGCAAATACTATTGGGTAAAAGATTCATATTGATCTAATCAATTCAACGCTTCCGACCCATTCCAAAATGTCATTTTTTGTAAAAATTTGATGATCACTTGATAAGATTTTTAGAAAATTTTTTTGAATTTGTTTACGTAGCTTTAAAATTGAATAAAACAAGTATTCTTTTAAAATTTAGTGCCTCTATCTAGTTTACGACGCAAAACTGTTCTAATAACATAATGTGAATTCGGAAATACTGCAAGGGTCAGATTTAGGTCCTTTATTATTTTTGTGCATGATCAATAACCTTTCTGGGACAATTGTTAGTTGAGCATGTCAACTGTTTGTTGATGGCCCCAAAGTCTACAAATAAATCAGTAATTCAGCTGAATCCAGGCCGATTTTTTTTTCCGTAGAGCTTGCAGAATCGAAGCAGCAGCAGGTGGTATGGTTTGTAAAATATTAGAAATTCAGGTAGTTTTAATAATGCAGAAATTTTATTCTAAGTATATTAAAATATGCCGCAGTTATTTGGTCTCCTCTGTATGCAGTACGTATGTAAAAAATGAGAGAGTTCAGAAATAATTTCTTGGGTTCTTATATTATAAGAAAATTTAATTTATTATTCTGAAATACCTACCATATCAAGTTTTATTAACTGAATTTAATTTAAGAACATCAGAAAATAAACGGATATTATCTTTAGTATTCCCTTACAAATTAATCCATAAAGATGCGGATTCTGTTTACAGGATAAACAGTTTGTATTTCATAATCCCACATTATAGCAGAAGGAATGGTAGCGTGTTTTTTGTTCCAATTTCTCATACCAATTTTGCAAAAAAGTCTCCTTCGTTTAGATTAAATAAATATTAATTAAGTTAGATATAACATAGATAATGAAATATAATTTCAAAGTGTGTGTGTGTGTGTTGATTTTAATTTTTATTTTTAACTAGCTGACCCGGCAAACGTTGTTTAAAAAATAAAAACAGAAAATTTTGTCCAAAAAATAAAAAAAAAATTTTGGGGTGGACCACCCTTAACATTTAGGGGTATGAAAAATAGATGTTGGCCGATTCTCAGACCTACTCAATATGCTCACAAAATTTCAGGAGAATCGGTCAAGCCGTTTCGGAGGAGTACGGGAACGAACATTGTGACACGAGAATTTTATATATAAGACGAGAATTTTATATATAAGATTAAGCTATAAATTGTTCCATATAAACCTCTACCATCTTTGAAGAGTTTGAAATTCAGTAGGTGTTTATTCAAAAATTTGTTATATGACTTTATACTTGAAAACTTTATAAACTCAAATTAGGAATACCTTTTTATATGTAATAATTTTTCCATAACAAAGAATATTTTAATAACAAAATTTTTTCGGCCCAGCTTACAAACAATATAAGGAATAATTATAAAAAAAATTAACTATTAATTAACTTTATTTGATCTATGTAATACTGAGTACGTCTCCTTATTTATTTGTTGCCTATTAGACAGGGGCATCTCTTATATCTACACAGGAACGAAAATAATTCAGACTAAAGTAAAATGGCTGTTCATTTGACAGATTTTGTCAGAGCTCGTGAAAATAGTGAAATATTTAAGTTACAAGTGATTGCATTATGCTTATTTTTGTACAGATAAGTCTTGTGGTTTGTTATTTATACTTTGCAAAGATTGGATGCGAGAGAAAGCATGATTTATTGGTGATAGCAAGCAATAATATAGTGCACTGTGTTTTAGGTACCTGGTACGTTGTAAAAATATTCTTTCATCTATCATTTGCCTCATTCTGGTGTAGTGATTGCACCATACCATAGTCGACCAAGAGAAAAATTGTCAATGTCTGCATGGATAAAAGGTGAAATCATGTTAAAAGTGAAATTATTACCAATAAAACAAAAAGAATAACCAACACATGGATGAAATGATTAAAACACGGGATTTTATAGGTACTTCTTTGATTGGTACCGTACTACTCTGAGCTGAACCTAATTGAACCAATATAGATGAATATAACAACTTATGTGGCATAAAATACATACAATTGATGTTTGTATTTTTAGTAATGTTAGTGGTTTCTGTGTACCGTCTTTACTATTACAACACTTCATAGACTTTTCACTGGGCCACTTGTCCAACTAGCGAAAAGCGCAGGTTATTTATTTAATAAAAAAGAAGAAAATATACGGGTGATCCTTGTCTACGATACCAGAATTATTGAATACATACTTTAATATAAACAAAGACGTACACACGCACATGTTGGACATTTGATTATATCAAGTTGTATGTTTTGTAATGATCTAATTTTTACTAAAATCACCAGTTTATTTGGTGTTCATTTTTGGAACCCTTAAAAATGATACAACCATGGAATTGGCGTTTTTGCGTTGTAAATTGATAATTATTCTGGGCCAACAAAAACCGATACGTTTTTCATGATTACTCAGTCTCGCCTAAATCTTTGGGAGTGACTACAATAACAGACGACCTAAGTTTGCTTAATATTTCTGCGAGAGACATTATTTGAAGACATCTTTAGACACCTTACGGTCTAGTTCTAGTCCCCGTTGGGACATTCATTCTGTTTTTGTAATATTCAAATAAATCAAACCACATAACTTAGGCTAGGACGTAGCAAAACTGTCCCTTAATCTTTTCAGTTGTAGAGAAAACCAATTACAACCCCGTCAAAGGTTGACTAATTCGAGGCATCTGGGACTTGGACTAACTTTTCCAAGAGCTCCATAAAACACCTCCCTCGAGCTCGGCGCCGAGTTTTGTTTATTGCAAGGCGACGCTTCGAGCGCATTGTTTAGTAAATAATTTTAAAACTAATATTGTTAAAGGTAAAAATGTCTGCGGCTCAACGAGACGCCGTGTATAAAATATAATCGCGGGGCTTTAATTTTTTGCCAAAGCGAGAGCCGCGGAGGGTTTTCTTTGTTTCGTGGAAATTGAATTCCTCGTTTTCTTTCTGAAAGTAATTTGACTACAAGCGAAAAGTATTTTATTAGGTTAAAAGCCCTGGGACTCGTTATTTGCGGCGATGGGAAACTCTTTCCGAGGCCCTCCACTTGATCAAGGAGAGAGCTATCATCGCACTACCGAACTAATATTGACAATATGTTATATAAGATTGGACTTTATTTCTTTTACGAGGGGTATCAATTTTCTTTCGTCACGCAGCCGCCCTTAATGTGATGAATGTACGAGGAGCAGTCAAGATAATTTATTGGTTTTAAACATTAACCAGAGAGCCATACCCAAAATGTTTAATTCGTCAACAAATAGAAGACGGCAATTAATTGCAGGCTTGATATCATTAATAAACGTCAAATTAAGTAGAGGGTCTAAATTGTAACCCTGAGGGACACCAAAAATTACATTTATTTATGCCAGTGCCCATAACTCGCCAAATACTCGTATTAGCAC
Organism: Anoplophora glabripennis; assembly: GCF_000390285.2. Classification (NCBI taxonomy): domain Eukaryota; kingdom Metazoa; phylum Arthropoda; class Insecta; order Coleoptera; family Cerambycidae; genus Anoplophora; species Anoplophora glabripennis. Next base: position 204,846 of record NW_019417707.1, on the reverse strand, counting down.
CTGTATTTATATACAGGGTGATTTAGTTTTAACCATGCATTCCGAAGGCCTAATAAAGACAGAAAATTGACTCCACAATTATTATTATTACGTCAGTCTCATTTTATGAGGTCATGAAATAAATATCTCGCAAATTTCACGTTTCGTTAGCTTTGCCTGAAGATGCACGGTTAAATTAACCCGAAATCAGTACCTGATACCCAGTTTACATGTATTTAAACTTTAAACAAGGAAAATTAGAATCTTACGATCCACGATCTTGGTCTCACAGTTAGTTTTTAATGAACACTTAATACCATTATTTTTTATGCTTCCTTGCCGTCTATTGCCCGCTAACTCGGGCTCAGTAGTCGGCGTTTATCAAAGTTGTGAGGGTTTGTACGTGCAAGATGACATCCGTTGAGCTTGCGGAATATACTTTGGATCCGGTATCGTAATGAAATTTGGCAGTCGTACAATGTCGGTATCTTAATTGGTTCTATTATTCCGAGTACATGTAGAACCGTATAATCGGGGTAGGAATGAGTACATTGTCTAATGAGAAAGGCCCGATTTCAGACCCCTACGAGCACGGCTCGAGAAATTTCTGTCTGAAATATCTCCAGAGAACGACGCCCGTCGACGGGTTGCTCCAGAGGGCGGAAGAACCAGACAAAGGGACACCTTGCGACGTAATCATAGCAATTAACCGGGTTTTGTACGGCTCTCCTATTTGCTAAAATAGTTTCATTCTTTTAATAATGAGAAAATTTCTTAAAACTTTAGCCTATACCAGTTTTTTTAAGTATGAAAGTAAAAAATACAAAAGGGGTATGATATGCTACTGCAGCATTTTGTCTACATTCACTGTATACCAGTAGCATAGCCACGAATTCGTGATTACTGTAATTATGCACCCGTATACCTAATATGAGCTAAATAGTAACAGTTGGCAACAAATTATTACCATTAAATAAATTTCAGTTTAGATTTGTACTTTCCCGATACACTTCAACGAGTACTCGGAATACCGCGTTCCCACTTTTCCCCATACCAACCCTTACGCTGATAACGGTGCCATCTCACCCCATTAATAAACTGGAACAGGGCTGCAATTGAACGTGTTTAATTACGAATCCCTATTTGGCAGTGGAGTAAGAACATTAACGAATATCAAACTTTCCAATAATTCTCCCATGTGGTCGAGCGGAATTGTTTTTGGGATATACCTGGGCGGGCTCGACAAGGGGATAAGCGAAAGGCCCTTATAACTTATTATTCAGCATTTCCGGTCGGGCAATTATGAAATTTTTATTAGAAATTTACATGGCAAGGCTACCTTGTACGTAAGTCCCGACCACCAGTAATCCTATTTATTTATATCCAGGCAACCCAAAGGAAGTATTATACCTAGAGCTTTTTACTTGTAACTGCATGTTACTCTCGCTATACCCCACACATATCTCATCTCATATATTATAATTTATCATCAGAGAAATACATAATTATCCTCGGAGAAATAATTAAGTGATCCGTCCTACCGTTCCAGATGGATGGGATACGAATACTAAGAAATGGATTCTAATTTGCTTAAGTTCCGCATAAAATTCATTTAGTTAGTTGTCTGGCCTTAATGATGAGTACACAACTTTGTCACGAAGCTTGTTATTCATTCCGTGGTTTTTTCTAATTAGTTGCGCAAACTTTGCTGCGCTTCATGTTGCCTCTCTTTGCAATTAATGAATTAGCTACCATTCCAATTCTGATGAACCAAATTGGACTAATTGGTATCATAACGCGAACCAGCCTTACCTGAGAAACAGACATAAATTCGAGTCGCATCTTATCGTAACTTTACCAGAAGAAATTACTTCCCAAACGAAATATAATTAATTGATTAGGGGTTCTAATTAAAGCTGATAACGTCATAACAATGATTAATTAATAGAACATTTTAAATAAACAAAATTATCGATTATTTTGTATCCTCAACTTTCCCGAGAAGATATTTCCTCGTCCTCGACGTACCGTATTCCGGTTTGGTACGCAGTGAGGTAACTAAAAGTTGCCCGGGATATTACAGATATATTTATGTACTGCAGAACCTGGAAGTTGGTCCGTGTTAGTTAGACTGCTGAAAAGTTTGATTTTTCCAGTCGTATATTGGACAGTATGTCAGAGCTTTTGGAAGTTTAGCAATCTTGGGTCCCTAGGGAGCACCCCGCTCCGCCAGGGATAACAAGACCGACCCTCATATGTCCAAGGATAATCTGAACTAGAACACGCACCGCACACCTCCGCTCTTATCGGCCAGAGGCGCACGCGAGGGGCGCAGGGTAAATATAATCAAAAATGTTATGTTTTCTCCACACAACTTATTTTTCACATAGTAAAACACATCGTAATACAAAGTAATAATAATAACAAGAAAAATAAAGTAAAAGTACAAAACTACAAGAAAAAGATATCGATTTACTTTGAAGAAAAGAAAGAAATATTGCAAAATCGAATAAACATTTGTTAATTAATATGGTAATCGCATGGGATAGGACTGGATTTTCGAGTATTCATCCACAGTCACGTGAAGTTTGTTATTAACAGACCAAACTATATACAAGTTTATTGAGTTCTTCCTGAAGATTGTGGACCGACTAACTGAAGAGATACAAGCAGAGTTTTTAACGTCATCAGCATACAAAAGCCTCTCGCAGTTTAGCGTACTGCCAAGGTTATTAATGAATAGGAGAAAGAGTAACGGACCCAAGTTCTAACCCTGAGGAACCCCCGATGTAGCTTTCCATAAATTTTGGATTTTGAACCGTAAAATGTAACATATTGCATTCTATTATGCATATACTTCACAGACGCCACAACCTCAGCCAATAGAAGCTCGTGTTTTCAAGGTCATGCGTTTTAGATACATGGCGTCCAATAAGTGGCGTTTCTTGTCCGGAAATGAATCCGTAAAACTGAATTTTATGGTTAAGATGCCGGAAGAAGGTTATTTATTTTAATAGTTTTTTTTTTTGTATCCCGGCGGTAGTAATGTACGGAGACGCCCCTGTTATCTGTCTCCGGACTTCAGGAAAGGATGCCGCGGCCCGGAACACCGGAGTTCCCCGGAACTGCTGATCCGAAGACTAAGAGCGTGACCACATCGCACATGTTCTGCCTTAAATCTAGGATTATATACGAAAACGGTGTCGTTAATTTCTTGATTTAATAACACCGTTCGAAAGTTCGGCCTAACGCTTAAACTCCAATTTGGAAACAACAACATAACGATATCTATCGATTATAATAAACTTCCTAGGTGAACGTTTTTGTATTCTTCGACACATACTGGGTGATTTATTACAACCAAGCAATATTTTAAAACTTTAAATACATTGAAAAATACCAACTCGCCATGTATCCTTAACATTTCCACTTCGCGTTCGAGATTCAAATAATATTTTTTCGAAAACTGCAAATTAAGAGATTTTTACAAGAAGCACCTGGCAATAGATTTCTGCCAGGAAAGGTAATTCAAATTAATATAAATTGATAACCCTACACCTTCTTCTTGTAACTCTGTACAGCAACATGGGACGGATTAGTCAATCTCATTTAATCTATTCTTATAGCTTGGGAAATCCGCCTAAAAACCAGCTATTTGAGCTATTATTTTCCTCACAACATTCTAACAACTTATTTAAATATCTTGGACTTCCTACGTCTTTCGGAATGTCGATACCAGATGCTCAACACATGGCCCCGACGATCTAAGTCTACTTGTTCAAAATCATTGTTAGATTGCATGAGGCCTTCTCCGAAGGACTACGATGGTCGAGCTTTGCAAATTTATTGCTCCCGGTGACAAGATTCACCAGTTTCTCAACAAATTTATGGCGACGCTAAACCTACTTGAAAACCCTTAACTGATCAGTAATTATTGTTGTCCGAGAACTAACAAATAATCTATCACGAGCCCCGGCTTTTGTTACATTTGTTTAATTAATAAAATCATAAATAAGTTTCGAACTACTGACAAATAATTTTGACATTTGTTTTATGTCCTAGAACGAAAAAGACTTTGGCGTTCTGGAACATAGAAGTATTTTGCAGCTAGCTTACAAAACACTCGCTTTGTCAACTGAAAATTTAAGGAAAATGTTGACCTTTAATGACAGTTTTCGAAAAAATCAATCAATGTCCTCATAAACATGTACTGATGTTGGGATATCATTTAAAAAAATACCATTTTGACTCTTAGATCGCAATCAGCAGCCTCAAAAGTCAGGTTTTCCCATGTCTGTATCTCGAAAACCTGGAACACTCTGTATGATCCTTAATGACATTATAATTAGCGTTTTCAACATTTCTGAAAGAATTGTTCGCTTGAGACAACAATTTAAGGGAATTTACAGAACTACTTACAGACATAAAAAAATGCCAGAATGAACCCGACGGGGTATTCTGGGAGTTTTTTGTCGCGTTGCTTTTAGGGGCGCGTAATATTCTAATTGGAGGACGTGATAGTGCTAGTTGCTACGTTTCAGCGCCAAGTAAATATTAAACTGTGAATAATTAGTGGAACGAGCGTTCCCAGCGCCATTGTGCGGTTTTCACAATATCATCCAACTGCGCAAAATGGGCCCCCGGCCAGAGTCGTCGAGTCAGCTCTATTGTCAACCGGCCAAGCTATATTATAAAAGGATTACCTACAATATGTAATTACTTCGACTTCGTCTCGATTACGGGTCGGGAAAGACCTCGCCTGGATGTACTCCGAGTCCGGTTTTTGCGCGCTGTGAAGTTAAATGTGGCGCTAATGTGTTAAAGATGCAGCCGCATACGAGATTTCTTGCCGGCGTCCGACCCATCCCCGCAAAAAAATGGTCGGTTGAGGATTTAAGACGCGACGAGCGTCGGCTGATGAGAATTTGAGTAATGGAGTACCACGTTGACGACATCATAACTTTTATTGTTAAATTTAGAAAAAAGATTCTTTTTGTCGTAGAAGTTAATTTGCAATTAAAAATTACTGTCAAAAATGACGCATAAATCCTTAAGGAGGTATAACGGGGTCCGAGGGACGTGAGGAGCGCAGGGGGTCCTATGCTTTTCTTATGGGGCTTAAAGCCCGCTGCCAATTTGAAAAAAAATAATTCTATTGAAATTATTTGCGATAAACATTATCTACATAGCAAAGAAATCTACTCATATGCACATGGCATACATAGTGACTAATTAACAACATAAAAATATCATATTTAAGTAGTTTTAAATTATATTTAATGAACGCATAAACACTATGTAGATGTGGCAACAGCGCTAATAATCGAGTGCAGTTGTACACACTGCGAACCTACAAACCTCGGACATCGGAGATATTGCGCGTCAAATTCGGGTAAAGATGCGTACGCGTTCAAAAATGTATTTTGTGTAAACTATGTAAAATATACTTATTATATATAGCAAATATATCGTAATATCCTCGCGAAAATTTCTATCCTTTATTTAAAATCCGTAAATCATGTGAACTGGTAAAACAACGAGAAAATAATTACGTTAATTTAATTCTAAAGAAATGAAATGACACTCACGCCCATCTCTCGTCCAAGTCCAAGAAAATGTTGGATGCAATTTTAAAGGTTCTATGATAGAAATTACATTATTACTCACTGTTCGTGTTTTTCATCTCTATTTTAGTAATGTTACAAAAGTTTTGCAACTATAACTAAATTTTTAGATATAAAGTTTGCTGAGGCATATTTATGTTCCTTTGTTATTCCGTACAAATGCTTTTATCTCAAGTATTACTAATTACATTAATCAAGTAAAGAAAACTTTATGTAACCCTAAATATTGCTATATACGGATTACGATGTTTTTATAAACCATTAAATATATTAAAAGGATTTATCAACTGTATTTTTATTCCAATAAATATATCACAGCTTCCTAGTCTTTTTTAATTAATCTAGTTTTTTAAAAACATTACAAAAAATCATCTGTTGTGGATAATTTATTGTTGATAACAATGTACATGGGAATTAGGAAAAATGTATATGTTTGAAATCAATTTCGTTTTTATCAAGTCTTTCAAATGTATTCCTTTCTTGCTGTCAGATGATTGCGACGTTGCCACATTAATCTTCAAGTCAGTATATAAATTTCAAGTACATCTGTGCATTTGAGTAAATTCGATATACCTCCTTAATTATTGTAAATAATTGGAATTTATGTTATTTAAGGTTTTCTGTAATTTAAAGTAATAGTATTTATAGCACAGTAGATTTTAACTTCATCTGCATGCAGCGTTTAGGGCACATTTAAGTCTTCTCTAATGTCATTGATGAAAATTCCAAACAACAATGGCCCAAGAATGGAACCTCGAGGTACTCCAGATGTTACACTTATCTCTTTTGAAATAAAGCCACTATGTTCAACAATATGGCATGAAAATAGTTAATGAAGAAGAAGACTGAGTATTACTATCCAAGCTTTCAACAACAAGAAATATGTATTAAAGAATTTCCAGTAAAATTTAAAATCCATTATATTTTATAGGCAATATGTAATATTTTTATTTGACAATTATTTCTATGTAATATATTGCACGTTGGAACTATTTCTCTAGCAGTGTATTGCAGATTTACATTTAAACGATTAGCCACTACCATTGGCCGCTGGTGGTACTGCCACTTAACTTTTAAAATAATTATCAATATAAGTGTGATGAATGTTGTTCTAAATCTTCCAGTAAATCATAACCCCACTTTAATATTACTTTGGAGTATACCTATGAAACACGATAAACAAAAGTGTTTATTAATTTTATTTTAGATAGAATTTCACTTGTGTAAGTGTCGCTGTAGGCCAATTCTGTTATTTAAAGGTTTTTTTTTAAATCGATTTGTCGATACAGATATAAATGTAGTCAGTATGGGTATCCTCCGCAACATCTTTGGCAAAAGTTCCGGGGATGAACCAAACTTACAGAGACAAGGAACAGGTCGAATCCTGTCTGAACGGGGATAAAGGTAAGTAGTTTCGTCTAAGCTTCCGTTTTACGAAATATGTTAGACGCTTTCTGTAACACTACTGCATAGAGATTACTGAAATATAATCTATATTTGTCGTGGTGTATATTACTGTGTCAAATTCTGGATACGGGCCTGTTTAATTGCAATTTTCAGTACTTCCTGGATGTTTTTGTTTACATGCGCCGTATCTTGAAAATTAATAAACCTTGCTGGACAAAGTTTCTAGAATAAGTGAAAGAAACGTTTTTTCTATAATTTGGCGGATGCGCCAATGTCACAAAGTAAGTGTGATATTGAAAGTAATTTTCTAATATTAACGCAATAAAAATGTTTTCGATACTTTTATAATAACACTGACTATATGCCATTGTTAGAATATTTAAAAAAATAATCCCTCAAAAGAGTTGGAAACCACCTGCAGATCAGGGCACCACTTTTCTATTCATTATTTTTACATGAATTTTGTTACCGCAGGTTTTTGGGGTCGCTGCTTACGAATCTGAGGTCCGAATCCGAAAATTCCCAAATAAAAGTTGGCAAATCCAACATAGCGGATGTAAAAATCGGAAAAGCATTCAAAATTTGAAGATTATGGCTGAAACTTGTTACTGGATTGTTTTCAAAGTCGTCAATCACGAAAATTCGGAAATTCTTAAATAGAAATTGTAAAAGCAGGTTATAAACGAAATATCACAGAATTATTAAGCGAATGTAACTGTGTGTATGTGTGTGTGTGTGTTGTGTAACAGTCTAGCGTAATTTTTTCTGCGAGACAACCTCCTTCACGTAACTAAAATTAGTTTGCTTCCATTAATTCCGCGCTCGGCTAAACGCAAAAACTCCCGCGGAACTACACTCCGCAGCATCATCCTTGGAAGTAGTTTTATGAGTGCCACCCAATTTGTCAACATTTATCAAACCATCTAAAAGAGTTCAAGGATGCTGAAGTGCGCTCTGAATAGCCGGAGATTATCAGCTTTTTCGTGACTCAGATTTTTTATGTCATGTTCCGGGCGAAGAATCTGGGTCACTCCGGTAATACGTACCGTTTATAAATTGATGAGGCCCTCATTTAACGGTTAGGAAATGAGCCAAGTCCGGTCGGCTACGAAAATGTAACGTGATGTGGTCATATTTACGGGCTTAATGGGTTAAAATTACACGTTGTAGCGACAGCTAGAAATTAATTCGACTCGAACTGCTCAACATTAATATTTCCCAGACACACGGTCAACTACAGGACCACTCTTCGCCGAGTATATTTCTCATCGCCACGGAACATAAAACGTGTTATTTGATTTTTTGATTTGATGTTAGGCCGGTCAAATTGTCGAAAATACCTCGTTTTTCCATCGAATTGAATGAACTACTTTACTCCGGCAGAATTTTAGGGCTTCATTTTCAAAATTACGTCCAAAGTCGTAAAAACAGTTTTTTTTTCATTTTAAAAAAGATATTTTAGATAAAAGCCCAATGTCAATTGATAAACAAATAGTACAGTCCAGATGGTATCTGTTTCAAATAGTCCATATTTGGGTGAATCGTATATCCACGGAGATTTTTGGCTTTCAAACATCACTAGAAATGAAAATTTTTCAATGCGCATAAAAAAAAACGTGAGCTTAACTTTTGGCGGCACAATATGTTAAAAAAATTCGAAATATGTCATATTTTTCTTCCTATTTAATTGTGTATCTTTTCAAGAGTTGATTTTAGGCGAAAATGGAAGAGGAAAAAAATGAATCATTATTATTGTAAAAATCGAAGAAACCTCCAAAAATGGGGTTAAAAAACATTACTTTTTAGGGAATTTTTTGGAGTCTTTAAACTGGGTACAGGACCTTCATACTTGGCTCAAGAAAACTTCATGTTATGTCGAATCATCACACCAAATTTCATCAAAATCGGTTCGATAGATTTTGCATAATAATTTTGCAATCCAGATTTGGAAAAAAAAATTGTAAATTTTCAAAATTTTGCACAGCAAAAACCAAGGCCCTTAGATACTTGAAAATTTAATCACATATAGAAGGGCTCTCAAACTTTCAAACGCTTTTTGAACAATTCGAATCCGTCAATTAGGAGAGCTCTGGCGCTTTTTAAACATTGGTCGAATTTTTGTACTTATAAACGCGCTTAAAATTTTTTAATATCAGCTTCTAGAGGTCCGATTTTTCCGATTTTGATGATTTTTTTTCTAAATCGATGTCTCGCAATTAAAAAAAAACAATTAGCGTATTTTCAAATATATGTCGAAAATTAGTAATATAATGAGTTAATTTCTCATTTGCTTATATTTTAAACAATAAATAATATTTGAATTATACTTTCATCACAAAAGAAATGATGATTAAATTAGTAAATTAATTATAAAAAATCAATAATACTTTATTCATACTTAATAACTTTTATAACCTGCTTTAAAAAATTTGATTTGATGGAAGATTCACAAAGTTATTCTAATTGTTTATAAGTACAAAAATTCGACCAATGCACCAGACAGACAAGCACCAGAACTCTCCTAATTGACGGATTGGAATTTTTCAAAAAGCGTTTGAAAGCTTAAGACCTCTTCTATATGTGATTAAATTTTCAAGTATCTAAGGGCCTTGGTTTTTGCTGTGCAAAATTTTGAAAATTTGCAATTTTATTTCAAAATCTGGATTGCAAAATTATTATGCAAAATCTATCGTACCGATTTTGATGAAATTTGGTGTGATGATTCTACATAACATGAAGTTTTCTTGAGCCAAGTATACCCAATTTAAAGACCCCAAAAAAAATTCCTTCCCTAAAAAGTAATGTTTTTTAACCCCATTTTTGTCGATTTTTTCGATTTTTACAATAATAATTATAATTCATTCGATTTGTAACTAGTCGTATTCTGTAAAAAATTTAATTACAAACATTTTTTCCTCTTCCATTTTCGCGTAAAGTCAACTCTTGAAAAGATACATAATTAAATCGGAAGAAAAATATGACATTTCTCGAATTTTTTAACATATTGTGCCGCGAAAAGTTAAGCCCACGTTTTTTATGTGCACAGAAAAATTTCTAGTGATATTTGAAAGCCAAAAAGCCAAAAATCTCCATGGACATACGATTCACCCAAACCAAAACAGATACCGCCTAGACTAAAATGTATTAAGTAGTTATTGCAAAAAAAGCGGCTAAAACTCGCAATTTTTTAAATTTCTATATCTTTAAAACGAAAAAAAAGATTTTTTTACAAAACCTTCAGAATATGCAGTCGTTGGCAAGTAGAATAAGTGCATTTTTGTAAAAGTGTAAAATATTTTATTTTTACAAAATTTTTCGACAAACAGACTAAGATTTTTTTCAAGTTTCAATAAATCATACAGTAATGAACTTACGTGACCCATCATGGGCTTAAAATTTTCTCCAAGAGTTGTACTTACAAATTATGCACGTATTGCAAAATAACTGGAAATAGTTATGCGAAAAATCTACCGAAACTTTGACTTCTTTTTTTGGGTAGAAAAATGTAATCTTATTCTTATCGTTGAAATTTAACCGGAATGGCATTCTTGCCATTTGAAATCTGACATTTTTTCACGTATTTAAATAAAAAATGTTTTCCTACGATCAACAGGACTCGGGAATTTTTTTTCAAAAAATCGCTACGACCTCATTTATCAATATTAAGGTCTGAAATTTACACATTTGTAGTTGAATACCTTTATTTCAATATAAAATATAGTCCGCAATAATTGACCCCCTTTTTTACAGTAAACTTAATTTTGTTAATGATACGAGTGGTGTGGGGGGGGGGGAGAAAGACTGTAAGTCATATATCAACTACACGCATTTCATAAAGTTAATCCAAAATGATCCAACGAATACTTTCTCAAAATTATGACACGGGAATAGAAAACACCCGGTATATCAGGTGTTTGTTTTCTTCTCGTTGTGAAAACAGTTATAAGCAGTATATAGATAATGGAAAAATATAATAACCGTAATATTCTCTCGGGCCTCAAACTTTATCGAAACAATAGAAAATCAATCAAGCTCTGATGCCAGCTGCCCTCCAAGGGTCAAAACGAACTCGAACAAGTACCGACCAGTACAGGACTTTTCCGAAATATAACAGAGTATATTCCTTGCATAAGTTGTAAGCAAAAAATATGTAGTAAAGACGTAGCGGAAATAAATTCTTAGATATTATACCGCTGTTTTGAAATTCAATTATAACAAATTTAGGAAAATATGAAGAGAAGTAAAATAAAGAGAAATAGTGGGATTCGAAGCACACATTGAATAAGGTGGATCGATAGATTGTAAGGTGCAGGTTTCAGCTGTGAAAAGGTAAGCAGCTTGGTAACAAAATAATGCTGGTTTTTATCTGAACAAAGACCACTAGAAATGTTGGAAATTGGAGTGCACGCTCTGACATTGAGTTTGAATATTGCTACGGTTCTCCTTCCAAGCGAGGCGGTTAAAATAACGTGATTCAGGAGGGAACTGAGGCCGACTCAAGGCTGCTTATAGTTTTAGTTTTTCGGTCCGCGGTGGTTAATGTCCGCGTCGTATAGTACGCGGGTAGTGTTTGATGGCAGTGTGAGGGATAGTACAAAGGCTTTAAGGATAAGGACAAGGCAGGTATTAATTTAAAGTAAATAAAAATTTTCCTTACAACAAAACAAATAAATAAGTTAGCTGGCTACATTATGAAAATTTATCTTTATATTTTTTCATATTTTTTGATATTCATAAACCAAGTAGGAACAATTTTGTTAATTATTAGGTAAATATATCACTTTGTTTTTTTTTGTTACTTAATTTTATTGCAAATTTTTTAAATTCTGATATTATTATTAATAATATAATAATATAATTTTTTAATTTACGGGTGTAGTAGGTCTATCGGCGAACATCTCAAATTAAAAAATGACGTGGAAATTTATTCCTATTTATTATTTGAGAGAGGATTAATAAAATATCCAAATAGTTGTATATTATTTTTTATAAGATCTGAATGAAAATCCTGCTCGTGAATATCAGTTTTTCTATAATATTGTAAATGCAACTAAAAATTTCCAGATGCATTTAGTCGTTTGACCTTGAAAATTTAAAAATTTTTGCTTGCTGTGCTTTTTTTTCTTGCCACGTACCTGACCTATTCACAACGTCACGAGCCGCCACTGGAACATTGTATCATATAAAAAAATGTATAACCTCAGAATAGCGAATTATGCATTCATCATTTTCACACATGTACGAGTTTTTCTCACCGCTAATGTAACCGTTACTAAATATTAACTAAACGAAAGCACCATATAAAAATTTTAAAATGTTTAAATTATTTTACACATTTTTCAGGTTAAATAAAGGTAGCCAAAGTGACGTGTTCAAATATCACTAGTTGGATAAAAGTACATACATTTCAAGTTAGTGAGATGCAGTCTAATACTGCGAGATATTCGGGTGGACGTTCGATCACACTACAGGCTGGCTCCGCGGTTGTCCCTACAATAATGTCCGTGTCGAGATTGCAAAATCACGGCTTTGTAAGAAAGAAAATTCCGGGAAATGTTCGAAACTTGCGTGAAAATGTCTGCGGTTGTTTGTCTATGCTTCTTAAGTTCTGGCGAGATTTGTGCCCCGTGGATAACTTTTTAAAGGGTTGTAGCATCCATAAAATATAAAATAAGTCCGAACAAATTGTGAGGTTATGTTTCATCCGCTCTATTTTCTGAAATTGGTGAGAAACCGACCAGTTTCGTTTGAATCGCCAACTTTTCTTGTTGTTCCTTGTTATTAGCGAAACAAAATTTGGAATTTCCTTCCGACAAAACACTGCGATTCGGGCCTTGGCCACGCGGGTTAGCGCACACTAAAATAAAGTGTTCCAGCCCCCCCCCCCCCTCCCAACGTGTTCTGCGGCGGAACTATACCCGGGGGAGCGCGGCATCCCCGGGGCTGGTCGTCTCGTGGATGTCCCCGGCCGCTGAGGAACGTACGTTTCGAAATTCATCGCCGGACCGACGGTGGTTGCTACGCTAAGTAATTGGAATTTCGCAGATATCGAGGATGGCTGACGGTCCTCGCATGATACGGCGTTGATTGTGTTATTGTACGTGAGATAATTTGGCGGCTTGGAGTGCCGCGTACCTACCCGTCGAAATCGGGTCAGAATCAATTTTAGGCCATTCCGGATATTGCATTCGAAATGGGTGAAACGTAAAAAAAATTGACGAATATAGTTAGGCAACCAGTTAGATTTAGCATTGAAAGTCTAGATGGCGACTGTTTTTACCATCACAGCTTGACCTTGAGTTGCAGATGCGCAGTGGTAAAATTGTCAGACTAGCACCGGAGCTCATGGTAAAAAATATCTAATAATAATATCTAAACAATTTTTTTGTGCATTTACAAATTTAAATGCCTTTTTATTGAAAACGGTCGGATTTAGAGATAATAGCGACGTATACCTTTTTTTAGCAGAAAAGTTGGGGGAAAATATTTTTCCAGATCAAAGTGAAATACACCGTGCCACAAAAAAGTTTTGGCAGTTCGAATGCGTCTTAATAATCGCTTTTAGCGCCCTCTAGAAGATACAACGAAATTGTCGACAAATTCGAATTTCTCATCCCAAAAAAACCCCGGATACGAAAGGACCCCGCACAAATCTTATGGAAATTGGGTCCCGGTCAAATTCGCTGAATTTTTGATATGTGATAGAGTTCATCATACTGGTCAATTGTCTCAATGGCCACAAAGCTCAAAAATGGATAGTTTGGCCGGTACAGAGCTTTAAAGCTCCGAATATCCTCCACGGATTTATGTATATGCGCAGTGTGTATAGACTTTTGAAATAGCCTATTTCATTTTTTTTATTATCTAGGTTTATATTTTTGAGGTTGCTGAATTCAGATCTGTTGTTAGATTTTCAAAATTGACAGTTGGCAGCTGTCAAATAGCTGTCAATGTGCTATAATAAAGCCAAAAACTTGTTTTTTTATGTTTTATCTTTCTTTTTTTTTAGTTCGATAAGTTCAAAGACGATATCAAATCAATAACAATGACTATCGGCAGCTGTCATTTAGCTGTCAACAATTCTTCAAAGTCCGGTAATAAAGTCAAAAAATTATTTTTTGTTTATAACTTCAAGTTTTTTAGATAAGTGAATATAAATATGATATAAAATTATGTAGTCATCAGCTTACAGCTGTCAACAAGCTGTCAACTAACTGTCAAAATGCAATAATAGAGCAAGTAACTTATTTTTTGTGCTTAACTTTGTGGATAAGAAATCAAACATGATATAAGTTTATGACATCACTTTTGAACTCAGTGATCTAAGCAACTTAAAGCTTTTTAAAAAAAGTAACTTTTTGACTTTATTATTGCATTTTGACAGTTAGTTGACAGCTTGTTGACAGCTGTAAGCTGATGACTACATAATTTTATATCATATTTATATTCACTTATCTAAAAAACTTGAAGTTATAAACAAAAAATAATTTTTTGACTTTATTACCGGACTTTGAAGAATTGTTGACAGCTAAATGACAGCTGCCGATAGTCATTGTTATTGATTTGATATCGTCTTTGAACTTATCGAACTAAAAAAAAAGAAAGATAAAACATAAAAAAACAAGTTTTTGGCTTTATTATAGCACATTGACAGCTATTTGACAGCTGCCAACTGTCAATTTTGAAAATCTAACAACAGATCTGAATTCAGCAACCTCAAAAATATAAACCTAGATAATAAAAAAAATGAAATAGGCTATTTCAAAAGTCTATACACACTGCGCATATACATAAATCCGTGGAGCATATTCGGAGCTTTAAAGCTCTGTACCGGCCAAACTATCCATTTTTGAGCTTTGTGGTCATTGAGATAATTGACCAGTATGATGAACTCTATCACATATCAAAAATTCAGCGAATTTGACCGGGACCCAATTTCCATAAGATTTGTGCGGGGTCCTTTCACAAAGTTGTATCGAAGCAGTCGAAAGGTACCTAGTAAAGAACAGTCTCCCATTCAACTGAGATTTTCGGCAAAACGATACGCTATACCGGTTTTCAACAGATATACCCTTTTTATGTAGAATTGTCCACGGAATCTAAATATGAATCCCAAATTATTACGTCAATGGCGTAGAAGTTGGGGTAAAAAAATCCCACTTAACTACCCATTTCTACGCCACTGACTAAAATTTGTAAATTTTACAGTAAATTATGCATATGTGCAAATGTTAACCCCACACCAAATTTGAATCAATTTGTTATAAGCATACCAAAGATTTCGTAAATAATACGATTTTAACAACCGATCAATACGGCCCTGTACAGTGAAAACGGTGAGACTTAGACCTTTATAAGGCAATTCTGAATTATTTATTGAGTTCTATTTGTGGTTAAAGTTTGATTCATTCGAACTGAAAGCCCTGTATAATAACAATAAGTGACAGAGATTTTTTTTCAACCCCCGGCCAGGGGTGAAAAAAGATAACATAAATGGATTTTTCAAGATAACTCAAAGGGGGTAAGGGCTAGAAAAAAAAGTTTGTTGTAAAAGTTGTACATAAAAATGGTCTATTACTTTTTCCTGTACTATTAAAATTAACAGAGTTAGGGCGGCTAGAAGTTAAAGGATGATTTCAGAAATTCAAAACAAGCAGAAAAATGAATGAATTTTATAATTTTTTTTCAATCTACTCTAAAAAATGTAAACTATCTTTTCAGATATTTTTTAATTTTTAATAAAAGTTATAACAATTTCACAAAGCAAACGTGATTTTATTTATCTTTGTCGTAAAACAAAATTTCGTAAGCAACTTTTCATTATTTTACATAATCAATCGAATGGCACAGAAAAAAATTGTTTTAGTGTTTAGCTTGATAAAAGTCCCCCTGAAATTGCACGTAGAATCCAAATAAGCAAAAATATACATAGTGTTCCATTTAAAATAAGCAAGTATTTAGATGGCGACTTCCGGTATAACCCGGAGTGCTACAATAACGACATTATTTTATTTATAGTCCGGTCAAAATAGACATTTCAAATAATGAAAAATCCGACAGAGCTAAATTTTCGTGGAGACCTTGGGTACACCATTAGAAATAAAGTGTCAAATGTCCCCATCGATCCCATGTGTGCTAAAAAAGTTATTCGGGGTCAAAGGTCAACATTTGACGTTTTTTGATTTTTTTCGAAAACGGTAAGTTTTATCAAAAAAGTAGCCCTGACAAAAATTATAGATCTTAAAATTATCTACAAAAATGGTCCTTATCCTATTATTTCTAAGAATCACCATTCTTGAGATATCGCGATTCAAAAAGTTGAAGGAGTCACGTTAGCACACATGGGATCGATGAGGACTTTTGATACTTTATTTCTAATGGTGTTCCCAAGGTCTCCACCAAAATTTTCGTTATTTGACCACTATTTTTATGACTAATTTGACCGGACTATTAAAGATAACACCCCCTAAAACCCCAGGGCCCAAATTTTCAAAATTCAAATCGAAGCAGACAACAAAAGCTTTTGTTTTTTCATAATAAATTTTGAATAAACTTTTTTGTTGAAAATACTCAAGCTAAAATTTTCGTAGCTTTAAAATTGCGGCCGCAAAAAACCAACCAGACAAGTGTGACGCATTTTATACCTAATGTTAGTATGGTTTCCTGTAATTCGATAAAAGACTTACCGTTCGGTGCGTCATCTGCTTCGTATTCTGCGCCGATTAGCATCCCAGGTTTACGTCTTTTGGGGGTAGCTGAAGCATTGAAATTCAAAATTACCCATCAGCTTATCCATCCGAGTTCCTTGAAGCCGTCGGAGCGGCTCCTCAAAATCTGCCTAAGATCCCAGGACCCTCCCGGCTTGACATGGTGGGCACGACCTTCCTACGTCCCTTTTGAACTCCCTGCACAGCCGCCGCAGTCGCTCCCCTTTGCTGGCGGCGAGTTCTAGCAACCGCAGCAAACTCAACTGCTTACTCCAATTCCGTTCGGCGCTGTAAAGCCATTAGAATAATAATTTCAAATTTCGGCAAAACAAAAAAAATAAAAAATAGCCGTAAGAGATAATTTTTATTCAAAATATTGGTATTTTATGAACGAGGTGCAGCCTGAACCAGCAAAGCAAATAGAATGTAATTTATTACCAGAAAAATGAAAGAAGATATATCAGCAAACATATAAAAAAATATATTGATTACCGGGCTGAGAATGACATTGTCTTTTTGGTATGTTTGTCTGAATAGGCCCATTCAGTGATATATAATTTTAAACTTTTTCTTTCATTTTCTGATAGTATTTAACCACCTAAATATATCTTAAAAAAATTAGGTCAATAGGATTAATAATAAGTGATATATTTAATTCTGAATTTGTCAAAAGGTCAACACTGCGAGAGAACAGCTAATGACGTCACGATACCGGCCACTCGGCGATCAAGTCGCGAGCAGACGGAGAGATGTGTAGATATTTGCTATACTCTTACACCTATATTATATACCTATATTTTTAAGTGTATAAATAGAGAGTGTATAAGAGATATACATCAAGTCTTGTTGAAATGCATTTTTCACACAACATATTTATTATAAACATAGAATGTCTTGGAATATCTAAATACATTTTCGGATTTTTCTCAATGACGTAAATGGTTCGCTTTTCTACATTTTCTGTTGCTTTCCATTTTTGTACAAATGTACCCAACGTACTAGACTCGGTACTTGTGGATGTATGCGACGACGTGTATGTGCGAGCAACTCAGAACCACCCTCGTTTTTCTTTGGTTGCCCGTCTAGGGGGTTGTAAAATATTATTATTTAAATAAATTGCTTATAGGTGCCTCTCGCAACGTATTTCGAAATTTTTGTGGACGGGAACGTTTAGATGGGGTAGAATTTATTTTTTCGACATAAATTTGAAAATTCTGCTCTAAATGTTTAAATAATAATATTTATAACCTCTTAGACGGGCAACCAAAGAAAAACGAGGGTGGTTCTGAGTTGCTTATAGGTCCCTCTCGCCGACGTATTTCGAAATTTTTGTGAACGGGTACGTTTAGATGGGGCAGAAATTTTTTCCAGCATAAATTTTATAATTCTGCTCTAAATGTTCAAATAATAATATTTAAAACCCTCTAGATGGAAAACCAAAGAAAAACTAGAGTGGTTCTTAACTGCTTATAGGTCCCTGTCGCCGTCGTATTTCGAATTTTTTGTGAACACGAACATTTAGATGGGGCAGAATTTATTTCCGGCATAAAGTTGAGAATTGTGCTCTAAATGTTCAAATAATAATATTTTACAACCCCCTAGACGTGCAACCAAAGAAAAACGAAGGTGGTATTGAGTTGCATACTGTGGCTGGGGAAACCATGGATAACATCACACAAACTTTTCATTTTTCGGTAATGAAATAAATATTTTATTCGGAGTCGATCCCGAGGTACTTTTACAGCCTGGAACTATTCAATATTTGTACAATCCTCGGTTTCGACCCATTTAGACATAAACACAATGATTAACGAAACTGCCAAGCGAACCACACACCGTATGTATTAACACAGAATGGGATGAGAGCGAGCGGAGTTTTCTGCCCGTCGCCCGTACCGGTATTATGACGTCAGGCAATGGTTGCTCAACGTTTTTCCGCGCTCTGTTTTCATTAATTTATTTCAGTCGTTTTTCGTTGAAACAAACAATTGATTTTTGGCATACTAACTAATTAAAGGGTAAACTTTTGAAATATGCAATAAAAAAATTTTACTGAATGGGCCTATTAAGCAAAAGTATGAAATCTTCTTCATTATGGTCAATATATGCAATGCTCAGAGCTACTTTGAATGTATTCTGCAACAACATAGATATTGGAAAGTATCTAAAATTAAAAGCATTCTTGAAAGGGCGATCGAATGGATATCGTGCTAAAAAAACACGGGTTTTAGAAAATGAACAAGTTAAAAAAATTCTAATGGAGGTCCCTGATGATACGTATAGGTATAGGTAGGTACAAAATACGTTTGAAATTTTGATTTTAAAATTTGTATTAGGGCATTATTTGAGGTTAGAAACATATTTGTTTTATAAAAATGTCGTGTACAATAATAAATAATGGTACTTCTCGAGTATTTTCGTGTTTTTTTTTAATTTATGGGCACCCTGTATACCTAATCTAAGATGTTTGTATGATAGTCTCATTTTTTTCGAGGGGCAGAACTTTTTATAAAGAGTGACATTTTTCGATAAGTCAAAAACAAAAGAGTTTCTCCCCTTGTCAACTCCATCCGTGGACACACTGTATATACATTATTAATAAACTTTATTGTACTTAAATTCTCAAGTTTTTACTAAATTATTTTATTAAAAAAGTAAAAAATCAATAAATCTTATTTTTTGCTTTCTTTAAAATTGTTTATTAACGAAATTTTCTTTTTACATTTTTTAAATAAGCCGCTTCGATGAGAGCTACTTATATATGTCATTTCAGGGTAGAGTGACACCTGCACCAGTGAAGTGACGTCACGCGCGAAGCTTTGAGGCTTTATAATGTAGTTGGTAAATAAAGGGCGATGTTTATTTTATATTATATAATATCAGCACGTGATCTTAAAGTAAAAGCCTGTAATTAATATCCGAAAATGTATCCGCCGAGATTTTCTGCTATAATAAATACTAATTGGCAGTAAATTCGCTTGTTGAAGTTGCTCGAGCCGTAGTTCGTTGAAGTTGCCTGGCTTCGAGATATTTACCCCTGTCGGTTGTAACAATAAGAAGTTGTTAAGGTAAATTACATCTTTGGTCAGGATGTACAATGATTACGTTTCTCATTAATTAACTAATTAAATTAGAATACCAGACGGGAAATAAATATCTTTTGAAGTTGGCGGAGCAGGTATAATTTCATTTCACAAACAATGCTTAGGTAAATTAGAATTATGATAAAGCAACTTCATGGTTAATTCGAAACCTGGAACAACAAAGTTTTAGTTAAACTGTTGTCTGTAGGGAAATAAATCCCGTAATAATTAGTGTCTTAGAAGTTGAGCCACGACCGCACGTATGAATAGAAAATTAAGATGCTAATACTTAGGTATACGTGAGGATGTTCCTACGGTTCACCGACTCTGTAGCTCTCTCAAACAACTTATTTAAACAGCTCGCATTTGATATTAAACTTGAGCGAATTAATATGTTTTCTACATTGACGTAACTTGTATTCCATTTACTCGGATAACTAAAATCTAAGCTACCTGGGATTGCGCACAATCTCTTAAAATTACAGGCTTGCCAAATTTCAGTTTTTTCATCATTTTCTTGCTGTCATCTATGTAAAGAGTAGACCATTTCATTTCTATGTATGTATTTAGATGAGATCGACTTTCAAATCAAATACGGTGCAGCATGTGTGTCAGTTCCTAGCGGGCAGCCGACCAGAGCACACGTGTTTTGTGAAAGTGTAGTGCAAGGAGCAATTTCTACCTGCCTTTATTAAGGCTACCTGGAAAGAATCCCTTTCTTTCCTTTTAATCACCGACCTAATCCCCGGCTTAAGCATAGACGCCGTCGGCATCTTTGTTACAGCACCTGTGCCGGGGTTATGCCCAGGTAAGTTTTTACTTATTTATCAGTTATTTGCATTACTTTAGAATACATTTCTTTAAAATTGCGACCCCCGACAAACAATATACCAGACAGACAAATACACCAAAAGACACGTACGCCCCCGTGAGGGGGCATCCCCACACGACTAACACTTACACACCTTCCC